>NC_056744.1:484033982-484333982 GCF_019279795.1 Protopterus annectens
TCCCTGGAAACGACTGCTTGACTGCTCTGATAAGTTACAAATGTATTTATGTAAACCCACACAGGTACATGACACAACAGAAACATAAAAGTAACTATGGCTACTGCAACAGTACGGAAGCAATTAACTCTATAAACTACAACAATGCGGCCTGCTCCTTGTGTATTCAAGTCACCAGTACAGAAACAAATGCAATAAGACACTTATCTAGCTTCTACTTGAACTGGGGTAGTTTACCGTATTTTGTTACTTTTCAATGCCTTAGCTCTACCTAAAAGAAGTCTACACATTTTTTCATATACTCAAAGCGCACATTTTGCTTGAACAAAACACCCCTGGCCAAAGCCTGAAAAAGAAAAAAAAAAACGTGTTTTTTTCCGGATATAACTTGTATGTCCTCCCATAAAAAAAGAGAAAAAGCGAGAAGACTTGAGTTCAAAATAACATACAATACTTTTTTTCTGAAAATGTGAGTGGGCCGGGGCAAGGACTACAGCTCTTTTCATGTTGGTCATAGCATAAATAAATGACTAAATGTCGCAGAATGTGTGTGTGTGGGGGGGGGCCACCTCTCGCCTGAAGTTGACAACAAATCAACTGACCTTTGATCATTCTGAACTTTGTGTGCACGGTACATGTAAAGCATTACCTACTTACAATTTTTGGTTCTCTGTATTCCTACCGATAAGCCAGTTTCATTTGCTAATACTGCAGTTCTACAAATACCAAGCTATTTTGATAGTCAACAGACCACAAAATGTGACAAGTGAACCAAAACAAAGGGCTGGTGGACTGCACTGCAATCCCCTTACCTTCACATAAAAATGTGTTTGAAAGTGCTTTATAGTGTGGGAAAGCTACTTTCATTGGTTTCACAAGCATTATCAAGTTTGTAACCCAAGCTGCTTCAACAACAGGAATAAAATTAAAAGTGTGTGACAGCCTGTTTCAAATGAAGCACCTGGACCTACAGCACCTTCAACATAGTACTGCAGGACTTCAGCAAATGCCAGTTCACAGTGCCATACATTACAATAACATTTTTTTAAGAATTATCTTATCCAAACCTGCATTATGTGACATGATGGATTATTCAAGGAATGGCATTATACCTCATTAAACACGAGCCCTGCAGCTGTCTCGCACTACCCTTTATCCCGTTTCATCTTTCCTTATCTCAACTTGTTGCCCCCTTACTTACTGCCCCCGATTCATCCTACGTCCCTCTTCTCTAGTCATCTCTCTCTTCTTTCGACTCTTCTTCCTTCTGCATGCCTCTCTCACCTTTTCTTAGTCTTCTCGCCATGGTACCCTTTCCTGCAACTATTCTCACTTTCCTCTTTTAATGTCTCCATACCTCTCTATATAACAATGTCTTGCTATCCCAGAAGTATAAGCCATCACAGTCATTCATTATGGCTACATCTGATCCATAAAAGCTCTCCTAAGCATAACTACATTTTTCCATCCATGTTTTGACATTGATAACCGCTTCTTAAACTAAATGTTGCAGCATATTCTTATATGGGTAAATACGTGCATAAACTTGTTTTTTAGCATTTTTTTTTTTAATTTCTTAAGTGATACTATTCATCATGACTCTGCCTGCAAATGGTCCATTGACATTAGTGCACTACCCTGGTAAACAAATATAAATTGTAAAAATAAATAAACAAATAAATTAATTAAATGAACAATCCTGGGAAGTAGTGTAGTCTGAGCCTCTACTGCCTTTATTTTTTAAGTTAGTTATTTGCCTACATGTAAAAAATATGAATGCAAAACAGCTCTGTATCCTCCCAAGGAGCAAACAAACAAATCCTGGGCTGACAACTTCACAGGAGCTCAATGGGATGTAATCCAGGGATGTCTTGTGAAAGGGAGAATGCAGTCTGTCTACAGCAATTCTTATAATTGCCACCGATGCAGATGATAACATTCTGAACATTTTCATTCAACTTTGGAAAGACGCAAAGTAACAAGAAAATGAACTGCAAACAAATTTCTGGTTCCCCTGAATTTCATTACAAGTTTCAAGTGCGCACTGTACTGTTCTGACCAAAGCACATGAGCCAATGGAAGGTTCTAGGTCAACCCTGAAAATGTGTACTTAAATCTAATGGGCTGTATGTACCTAACTAACAAAGGCTCACTAACAAACTCCTCCAAGGAAGGACAGTCTTCAGTGAGGTACTTACTGTTGTCCATACCATTTCCAACCATTAATCAGAACCTTTCTCCTTGCAAAACAATCATGAGGCTTATAAGCACAGTTTTAGTGTAGGAAATGTAGATGAAAAACAGTATAACCTTTCAGGTTTTACTTCAAATTGCATCTTGAGTGACACTTAGTAGGATGTGCAACTGGACCACGAAGTTGCAAAAAACAGCAATAATCAGTAACCACAAAAGCCTTACACCAACAACTGGAGTTGTTACAGTACCTTGTGCTACTAAGACTGGAGGATTGTCCTCAAGGTAGATGTAAACATATACTCATGATATACAGTCTTCTAGGGAGAGAACAGCAGAGTAACACACTGCTATTAGAAAAGAAGTGTGCAACACCCAAGAAAGAACCTCCAGCACACATCCTACAGGGTGTTCTTAGTTTCAATGTCACACCACAGACTGGCCTTTCATCAGAATGGGAATCGGCAGCTAAAAATGGCAAAAGAAAAGACTGAAAAAGTCCATATAAGAAATCTAGCAGAAGATTATAAAAGCTTGGAATAAAACTGAAGGGGGGTGTACAGAAGTACTTTTCAATGCAAAATCAGCAGCCTTTAACCTTAACTTGGTATATGTTTAAACATTACTGAAACCTTTACCTTCAGTCAGCTGAGATGCTTTACCATCTTGTTTAAGAAGGCAGACTAAAGTCGCTCATACTGCACTCACTCAATAAGAAAATGTGACCACCTTAAATAAACAAAGGCATTATCCTTTGCAACTGTTTGTTCTTTCCCAGATGACCTCAAATAGCTCCCCAGTCTATGTAACCTTGTACTTGGCACCATATCCTTCTCTAGTTGCTGCTGCAGGAGACTAAAGTAATTAACATCAATCAATCTCGTCAAGTTCTCAGTTACATTACTTATGCACCAGCAGTAAGCACACCTATCACTGAATGTTCTTTGTACTCAGCATTGTGCAGCAGTTGGTTCATAAGAAACTTCTGTTGGACACCAAATGTTAATACTCACATATTCTGACACAAAATACACAACTTTCACACCTCTTCAACTTTAAAGCTAGAAAAATAGTGAAGATGCCTTCCACAGAAAAACAGGGAGAAAAATGGGAATTTGACAGTCAAGTAGAAGAATAAACAAATACATTAATTAAATAATTAAAAAAAACAGGTGGCATCATATGAGATCTTGGTTCAATACCGGATGATATTTTGACCTTATAAGAACAGATTCTCAAAGCATTCCTGAGTAAGGTGCTTCTTTAAACACCATTAACAAAAACTACACTCACATCTACCCTAATCCAAACAGATTTTCTTTGGTCATGCATTATGCACAGGCCTAACAAACTCACTTCTCAACAAGCTAAAGTAAGTACACCAGAACAGCTTCACCTAATACCAAACAACAAAGCTCAATTTTTCCCTTCTTTGCAAAGTACCAAACATTTTCAGTTTCGATACTGTCCTTCAAAAATCTGCCATAATCTTATCACATAGTTTTGTATTTATTTGCCTTTGTTACCTGGTAAAGTCCATCATGGCATCACCCTTTTCATCAGAGGCCCAGGGAGAAAAGCTCCACAGTTACAATACATGAAAGAGAATCATAAAAACAAGGACATAAATCTGTGGCACTCTTTTAAACACTGTATACTACTGTCTTACTTACCTACAGAGAAAAACAACACACAAGACAAACAGAATATATAGATGAAACCAGTTTCTAAAGAATGCTAGTTACACTGTAAAAATATCTGTTAGAAAGTGCATTTGAAGTGAGTACAGACAAGTCCAGGAGAGCCGGAGTAAATGACTACAAAGACAGTGGATAGTGGATAAAATTTACATTTTCTTTTTATTATGAACAATTTATTCACAGAGAAGACTCTCGAGAAAGACCAGATTATCCCGGTGCATTACAAGAACATAGCCATGAGGTTGACAGGTACATTTTCATTTGGGTTTTAAATGAGGAAAGTGACATACAGCCTTAGAGGAGAGTGTTCCATATTCTGGAGATTTATTACGTATGCTTAGTAAGGACTTGTATATGGAATGCAAACTTCTTGTTGGTATGTATGGCGTAAGGATATTTTTCAGACTTTCCAAAACCACTAGGACCAATAATATTCTAACACAACATTCAGAAATTATACAGGTCATGTTTGGAACTACCACCATCTACTGTTACTATTATCAAAATCTACTTTAAGCACGCACTTTCTTCAAAAAGTAAAAGTACACCTGCTGGTGGATACCACAATCGTAAAGGTGCACTTTTATCAGATGTGTAGAAAATACTACAAATGAGCCTTTATGCATTTCTATTGTGAATACACTTACAGTAGATATGTACAAAGAAAATACGAATGCCTACTTCAGTTGGGATCTGCATGACATCATGTCCATATTATGTAATTTTGATATCATTCATTATAAACACAATTACTATTTTTATGCTATTCAGAGTTATTTGTACACATTCATACTAAAAATGTAAAAAAGTTTATTTCTTACTGAAATACTGAACATTAAAAAAAGTTTGTTAACTGGGTAAACACGCTGGAAACAAGTGTCCCTTTTCACAGGAAACCTGGGAGCACTGCCTGGTTAACTGATTTGCTCAGTCAGACATCAGGCAAATGGAGGCTGAAGTCATGAAACCCTGAATTGCAAGGAAGAAGCTCATAGCCTTACTCTTGTGTGCCAACTTTAAGATGAAAATACAAGTACACTTGCTGTCACATCTGATTTCAATCTTTTGTTCTACTTGGAGCTTTTCTCCCAAGATCAAAACTCATGGCATCCCAGTAATTAAAACAGTGAATACTGAACTTATCCTTTGCCATCTTGCAAAATCACATTTACCTTTCTTAGTTTGTTTTACTTTATGGTCTCTCTCTCTAGCGCATTTGGATGCTGAATATCTTTAAAGCCCATATTCAGGCATGCAGTCCTTGTCTTTTTCAGATTCAGGATCTTGGTTAAAAAGTGACTTTCATCACACTGTGGTTCTAGAATATTACTAGCTTTTAGAAATAACTGACCAGTCTTGAAATCTGGTTGAAGTGCAGCCTTGAAGCCTAAAAATTTACAACTGATTTCACAACTCTACCCTGACAAATTGCAGTAAAAGCTTATTCAGTTGCTTCTCTAATCTCTTAATTCCTTTCTATATAATATACCCCCGTGTAGCTATTACTGGCTAGGCAGTGTCCTAGAACAGCTTAAATCTTGGCTGTACAAAAAAAACTGACAGATTTAGGGAAGATTCTACACATCCTTCCATCTGCTTTACAATAAGCTACATGCACTTCCCCTGTTCCATTTAGTTTATGGCTTCACCACATCAACACTGGCTTTGGGAAATCATGGGGTCTTGAATTATTCCTTAGTGATGCCCACAAGTTCTCTTCAGCTGACCACTGCCCTACAGCATCTTTCTGGCTATTCAAATATCAGCCCCCTCCCCCAATGTCATTGTTTCTGGTCGATCCTTTCTGCCACAAAGAGCTGAATCTTCATACTGTACTTTCTGCACCAATCTGGTCGCTTCTTTTCTGTAACAGCTTGGAACATTTTCCGTGAACTGCTGCTTTCCTTTGTGATTATGCGTTTTCCCATCATAAAAGAGCAAAACGGCTAACTCATAATTTAGCAGGAATAGTCATGTTTGACAGCACTGAAAAGCTACAATTACTGCAGATGCTTAATTTTATTTTTGAGCTTGGCAGGACCCATCAAATCTGTCAAAGCCACCAATATTGGCTGAGATTTAAATAAAGAATTAATTTTTAGTCAGCCCAGAAGAATTTGGTACAAAATTAGCTGGCTTACAAATTCTAACAGTGCATTCTCTTACCTTTCTGCAGCCCTCCAGCATAACCCAAACAACCCAAGTAGCCAACATTGTTTTTACTACTATTATTATTATTATTATAATTATTATTAATATTATCATTACTATTACTTTAATCTTCTTTGTCTTGCTGTTGTCTGTCCCCCTAATTCTTCCATGACTGAACCAGTCTCCTGGGATATCATCTCGTTAGATTTGTTTAGATCATTCATACACTTTTTCATTCATTCATTCATTCACTCATTTACTTTCCAAACCATTTGTCTTAGTGAAAGTCATGGTAGTACCAAGCTGGGCAAGGTAGACCAGACTTCCCTAGTTCCAGCAACAATCTCCATTTCATCATCTGGGATCCTTTTAATTTCCCAGGCAAGCCAAGAAAGGTGATCCTTCCAGCATATACTCTGTCTGCCCAGTAGTGACTTCCAGAAGAGCTCTGGACTTTCTCACAAGGTGCTTGTACCGTCTCAACTGACTCATTTCAATATGAAAGAAGCAACAATTGCCCTCTTTGGTCCTCCTGAATTTCCAGCAGAGCAAGGCCTGCGGCCTCATTTCTGACTCTTGTCTATGCAATTTCATCCTTTCAGTCTCTGTGCAAAGCTCACAACCACAAGAGAGGCTGGGAACACTGACTAGCAAACTGAGAACTTTATCCAGTTAAACACAAGGCAAAAGGGCTTCTGACAAACACCAACACCAGCAACACAGTAGTCCTTAACGCAATTTATTCTTTTAAAAACCAACAAAAGCGTTTTCGCTACTGGCCCGTAGCTTCATCAGAGGTGAATGCAAACAATTAATGTGATGAATAAGCAAGCCTTTTAACAAGGGTAAACTCTGATTATAGGAACTGACGACATTTTTAAACAATTTACACATTCCTCTACGCAACTTTTAACACAAGAAAGATCCACAGAAAAAAATGTTTCCATTAATTACGAACATTAAAAGGTAACATCAATGAACTATCATTAAAAATCCATAAATGCATAAATTTAATATGATATGATTTGTGTTAAAAGTTGCGTAGAGGAAGGTGTAAATTGTTTAAAAATGTCACTTCCTATAATCAGAGTTTATCCTTGTTAAAAGGCTTGCTTATTCATCACATTAATTGTTTGCATTCACCTCTGATGAAGCTACGGGCCAGTAGCGAAAACGCTTTTGTTGGTTTTTAAAAGAATAAATTGCTTATTCATCACATTAATTGTTTGCATTCACCTCTGATGAAGCTACGGGCCAGTAGCGAAAACGCTTTTGTTGGTTTTTAAAAGAATAAATTGCGTTAAGGACTACTGTGTTGCTGGTGTTGGTGTTTGTCGGAAGCCCTTTTGCCTTGTGTTTCACTAGTTTGTCTTCGTTTATTTTGTTGAACTTTATCCAGTTGTTCAGTTCTTGCTTCAACCCCACAATCTGTAACAATGCCTGCAGTGCTGCAGCTGCTGCGTCCGTCTGCTAAGCAATACCCTGCTCCCCTCCAACTCCATTTGTTTGCTTCTGTATCCAACCAGTGGCTTTTGGGGAGACTGACTGGCTACACCCAGCTAGATTGCACTATAGGAGGAAAAACTTGGAGGAAATCATACCAGTATAAGCAAGTATATACCTAGTCCCTTCCTTTGGGGGATTAAAACCTGAACGAGGAGAAGCATAAAGGAATCCCTACTTGGGTACCAAGCAGACATAATAATGAGCTTAGGTGCCATGCAGCATTGACTGTTATTGGCAAGGGGGGTGACTTTTATAAAGGGAGGGGGATAAAAAAAAATATTGTAGAAGGCAGTCCAATGGCTCACGGAGATGGTCTGCCAGCAGTCACCTCAAACATGAGTCCATTAATGTTGTGTTTTTCCATAACAGTAAGAACAGCACATCATTTTAAGTAATGTTGTTTAGCTGCTGTTTGACAGAATTGTAAAAAAAAAAAAAACACATATTAAAATAGGTCTGCAACTAGGAGAACAGCTGCTGCCATGGTACCCAAAACTCGCAGCACATACTTGGCCTATACCTTCTTTTTTGACATCAAGAACCTGATTTGTTGATGAAGGGACTGTATTCTGTCTGGGGTAAGTTTTGCAGTCATATCTCTTGAATCCAATTCTGCGCCTAAGAAGGTAATATGCTGAGACGGCGACAAGGCCAATATTTTTAAGTTGACTGTGATGCCTAGTCTGGCGCAAAGTGACATTGTCTCGTTCCTCACTTGTAGCAGTAGATGCTTGGTCTTTTTGGTTATTTAGTGTGGGTTAAAGAAGGGGAGGAAGATTTGGAGCTCTGGGAGGTATCTAAAGCTTCCTGTAAAGGCCACTTTAATAAACCCCTTGCCATCAACTTATTCTTTCTTTCATGCAGCACCCTGCTACTGAATCCGTGACATATGGTGCAGAGATGACACCGAGGCAGTAAACGCAACTCGTGTACCCATCTGTGGGAGACATCTTTTGAGTGCATTTATCGCACTTCTTGAACCCTGACTGCCTATGTTCCCTAGGTTCCTTCTCCTTATCCTTGGACATCCTGTCTATCACTACAGCCAAACAAATTGACTAACTAATTACTAAGACAAAGGCTATAACTGCAAAACCACACACAACAAACTGTAACTACCACTATAAACTACACCGAAGAAAAATTACAAATATATATATATATATATATATATATATATATATATATATATACACACACACACATACATATACATATACACACACACTTTTTTTTAATACAACTAGAGTGTAACACCAAGAAAAGAAAGGGAAAGGTATATATTATATAACAAGAGTGTAACACCAAGAAAAGAAAGGGAAAGGTAGAAGAATCCTCTAACTCAGCGGATTCTAATCTTAAGGGGAAGTAGCCCTCTAACTTAAACAGGCCGCGAGAGCCCTCCAAGTTGGGAAGGGGGAAAAACTAACTACTACAATGACCTAACGCAGAATACATGAAAACTAACAATCCAGAAAGAAAGGTAGTAGAAAGAGAGAGAAAAATTAGACAAATAGAATTAGAAAACATATACTTAGCCAACGAGCCAGCAGGAACACTTCTCGATCGCTTGAGCGGCAAATGAGATCTGGGGATATGGCCCAGAGCATCACGGGATAGGGGTTAGCCTCGAGCTTTAGTATTCAGCCGAGTCAGAGCTGAGAACGGCTCTGAACCCAACTCAACCAGCAAGAATTACGGCTAGATAGGACATCATAGCATTAAATGTTAAACAGTGCCATGGACAGAGCAAAAGGACAGTTGACAAGTGGGAAAAAAAAAATAAAGCTACATTTGAAAGGTAGCAAAAGGTAGTGGCTTGTCATTCAGAACCGTGGAAAAAGCAGGATGGGACAACAGTTCAGTCAACAATACACTACAGTGTGGGAGCAATAAATGCAGAATAAGGTTTTGGAGGAGGAGGAGTGAGGTTTAAGGGACGACAAGAACTGAGCAATTTATATAATGCTGAACTGATGACAACTGCATAAAAGCATATATGTGATGTACAATGTTTTTAATTGTGAGCATGTCAACATGGTTTGTCTTCTTTGATACAAATGTAGGTTTCTTAAGTAATAATTCATTAAAGGTGTTAAAAAAATACACTACACAGCGAGTGGAACAGCAAAGACACAAATAAAAATGCAAAGGAGAAGGGATTATATATATTCATGTTCTCACTACTAGTGCAAACTGCAAAACAAAAAACTTTTATCATACCATGAACAATCTTTGAAAGCTTCTGAGTAGAACTGCTCAGCACAAAATTCTTTAAATGCAGTCACTAGCTTCTCCAAACTCCCCTAACCCACATTACTGGAATCAAGTTACATGAAGGCTATAAAGATTTCACAGCTATACTTAAGTGAAAAGTACAGGCCAAACCTTTCACTTGTCACAGAAGGGAGTGGGAAAGAATTGTGTTTCATGTTCCACAAACAGCTGATTATTCAACTCCACTGACTTCTCTGGATGAATTTCTACATCTTTAACAAGAATGTAACATCACTGTACCAAATTTCAGTTTTGCTTTAACACAATCACAAAATGTTTAGTCAAGGAAATTAAGTAAGACTTTTCCCTGCAATCCTACCCCTTCCCCCCAAGAAACAAACCAGCATTTCTTTTGATCTGCTGCTGCTCTGGTCCACAGGAGTTTAACAGACTTGTATTTCTAAATTTCACCTAAGCAACAGCATTCAAATCAGCCTAGGCAGTGTAGGTATACTTAAGATATTACTTCTGTCGTAAAGACATACCCAGGGTCACACTGTTCAGTATGGAAAGACATGTTAGAAGAAAAAAAACGGGAGGGGGGGTTTACAAAAAACAGGGGTGTGGGTTTAGAAACAGAGACAGATTAACATGGTATGTCGGGAAAGTGGCTGCAGTAGCCGGCACAATGTACTAAGCACCAGCAAGTTCTCCTTCTCACTTGAAAATGTTTCTGGCTTGTACTGGTCTCTTGCACTAGGATGAACTGCAGCGTTGACTCTTAAATTTAACTCTCTACCCTCCAAATAGTAATGTCTTTCGGCTTTTCCTGGTTAGGGGTCGCTACAGAGGAACTCCGGTCTGCTAATGATTGGCAGTGGATTTTTTTTAGGGTGCCGAGTTGCCAGCCCGACACCCAACCTTCAAAGAAGGCACACCCATTCACGCACGCACCTACCTGTATGTCTTTAACGTCACTCAACCACAGGGAGGACATGCAGACTCCACACAGAAGGCACTCCCAGCTGAGAATCGAACGGGAGAACCTCTTGCTGTGAGGCAACAATGCTAACCGCTGCACCACTGCGGCCTACGAAACTCTCTACCCTCCAAATAATGTCTTTATATCATGTTTCATGTCCATTTAGTTTTAACCTATTATTCTTTACTCATGTCTGGTACTGTAAACAGTGTACCTCAAAGTCAGATTATTATGTAATGTGACACAAAGCACATGTGTCACAATGTTATACAGGTAAAAAAGATCTGGGGAAGGTGGCTATATAATAACCAAAAGCTACAGTGGATATAAAAAGTTTAGACATCCCTGTTAAAATGCCAGGTTTTTGTGATATAAAAAAAATTAGACCACAATAAATAATTTCAAAACTTTTCACACCTTTAATGTGACCTTCAACCTGTACAATTCAATTGAAAAACAAACAAATCTGTTACTTGAAAAAAATATAAAAAAGTACAGTTAGCTGGTTGCATAAGCGTGCACATCCTTAAACTAATACTTTGTTGAAGCACCTTTAGATTTAATTACAACACTCAGTCAGTCTTCTTGGGTAGGAGTCTATCAGCATGGTACATGTTGACTTGGCAATATTTGCCCACTCTTCCTTGCAAAAGCATTCCAAAATCTGTCAGATTGCAAGGGCATCTCTTGTGTACAGCCCTCTTCAGGTCACCCCACAGATTTTCTATTGGATTTGGGTCTGGGTTCTGGGTAGGCCATTCCAAAAAGTACAGTTTTGTACCTACCATAAATGTAGATGTTCGAGGATCCACATTGCTGCAGTCCTAACCATTGGGTAGTCCGCTGTCCAGTCGGCCCGAATACCAAAGTATATGGCTGACGTCGGTCAAGGCGCATTAGACTGATGTCAGGACGTCAGGGTACTAATGCGCATGACCGACGTCATATCCTCAGTCTTTTCTTGCCCCAGATGTCAGAAGACCCTAAAAAAGACAAGGCCTAAACCAAAAACACCAAAAAACCCTGCACCAAACATATATACAATATATACAAATTTACAAGAATATAGCCTAACCCACACCACCACCCCTAAACACAGAGGGGAGGGAGGGTAAATTGGACTGCAGCAATGTGGATCCTCGAACATCTACATTTATGGTAGGTACAAAACTGTACTATGTTCTTCATTCCACATTGCTGCAGTCCTAACCATTGGGTAGAATCCCAAAGCAGAGGTAAGGGAGGCTGGCAAATCATAAGGAAGCAGGAGCTGTCAACATGCCTTGCAAAATAGCTGTGGCAAAACCAGCCCTAGATTTAGAGTAGAGAGGAAGGTGGTAATGCTTAGAGAAAGTATGTACTGAACTCCAAGTAGCTGCCTCCAAAATATCCTTAGTTGCCACCCCCCTTAGAAATGCTGTAGAAGTGGCAGTAGCCCTAGTGGAATGAGGCCTAATCCCAGCTGGAATCTCCTTGCCATGATGGGAATAACAAAATGAAATGCAAAACCCAATCCACTTAGAAATAGTTTGCTTAGACACAGGCTTGCCCTGAGAACTCAAAGCAAAAGAAACAAACAACTGCTGAGACTGCCTGAAATCCTTAGTCCTGCTTAAATAATAACGTAACTGCCTATGTACATCCAAAGTGTGCAAAATCTTTTCTCCCTTATTTTGGGGATCTGCATAGAAAGTAGGCAAATGAATAGTTTGGTTTAAAGCCACACTAGAAACCACCTTAGGCATAAAGGAAGGATTAGTACGTAATGATACCCTATCCTTATGGAAAATCAGAAAGGGCTCTACTGCCATAAGGGCCTGCAACTCAGAAACCCTTCTTGCAGAAGTAATAGCCAACAAAAAGCAGTCTTCCATGACAAGTATTTCAATTCAGCAGTAGCCGCAGGCTCAAAAGGTTGTAGAGTAAGTTTTTCCAACACAAAATTGAGATCCCAAGCAGGAGTAGGAGCTCTACGTGGGGGTCTTATATTCTTTGCCCGTCTAAGAAACTGCTTGAACAAAGGATGCGAAAACAATGGAGGGTCACAATCATAGTGAGCTGAAATTGCTGCAGCATGAATCTTAATGGAAGAGAAGGACAAACCTTTGTCCAATAACTCAGTAAGATATTGAAGAGCCACACTCAAATTAGGCTCAGAAATCTCCAAATTCTTTGCTGCACTCCAAAATAAAAATCTCTTCCATTTTTCTGCGTACACTTTCCTTGTACTAGGTCTTCTGGCTTCCATAATCACATTTAAAACTTGTTGAGGAAGTTGAGACCTGCTGTGTTTTAAAACAGAATATGCCATGCTGTTAGATGAAGAGAGTGAAGCTTGACATTGAGCAGGTGACCGTCCTTCTGAGATAACAGGTGTGGAATCAAAGGTAAAGGCCATGGAGGCTTCCTTACCAGACTCCTTAGTAGTGGGTACCAGTGTTGCCGAGGCCAATCTGGAGCTATTAAAATCATCCTTGGCTTGTCTTGTCTGACCTTTAGGAGCACCTTTGGGAGAAGAGGCAGAGGTGGAAAGGCATACACATGAAGATTTTTCCAACTGAAAGAAAGAGCATCCACTTTCCAAGCTGTATGATGAAACCCCTTTGTGCAAAACTTTGGCAGCTGGTGGTTCAGTGGAGAAGCGAACAGATCTATGTCTGGAGTTCCCCATGACACTGTCAATTTCTGAAATACATGAAGATCCAGTTTCCACTCGTGGGGATCCATGATTTGCCTGCTTAACACATCTGCTAAGGAGTTCTGTGCTCCCGGCAGAAACCTTGCCCGAAGAGTTAGTTGCAAGCTGAGCGCAGTCTCCCATAAAATCATTGCTTGCCTGCATAGAGGATAAGAATGTGTTCCCCTTGTTTGTTGATGTACCACATGACAGTTGTGTTGTCTGTTAGAATCAACACCTGCCCAGGAAGAAGTAACTCCTTGAAAGCCATTAATGCAAACTGGACTGCTAACATCTCTTTCATGTTGATATGTAGATGCTGTAGTCTGGCAGGCCACTTGTCTTGTATCCACTTTCCATTTAGATGAGCTCCCCAAGCAATGTCCGAGGCATCTGTCGTTAAAATCTGACTCGCCTCTGGCCGGGTCACAGAGAGTCCCTTGTTTAGGTGACATTCCTGAGCCCACCACAAAAATTCTTTTGAATGCAAGGTATTATTTGAATGACAGTGTCCAAATCCTGGCAGTGCTGTGTCCACACATTTTGAGATACCATTGCAGCTTCCTCATATGCAGTTTGGCATTGGGAAGCACCAGAATACAAGATGCCATGAACCCTAAGGCTTGAAGGACTGTCCTTGCAGTCAGCCCGGACTGAAGAGATAGTTGATGGAAGTAACTGGAAAGATTCTGTTGCTTGTCCGGGGTTAAAAAGGCCATCTGGGCTGCTGTATTCAGTCTCACACCCAGAAAGCACATGTCTTGAGAGGGTACTAGACTGGACTTTATTTCGCTCACAGAATACCCTAGGCATCTTAGCACTGCTATGACATATTCCAGATGCTGTAGAAGGTCTTCCTTTTCTTGAGCCAGAATCAGGCAGTCGTCCAAGTAAGGATAGATTTGAATTCCTTTTAGCCTGAAGTAAGCTATCACTGGAGCCAGAACCTTTGTGAATACTCTGGGCGCAGTAGATAAGCCAAAGGGCAACGCAGAGAACTGATAATGAGAATTTCCAGCTCGAAAACGCAGATACTTCCTGCAACTTAGTCTTATAGGCACATGAAGGTAAGCTTCCTTGAGATCTAAAGTTACCATCCAATGATCTTTGCCCAGCAAAGGTAAAAGCTGTTGTAACGTCAACATCTTGAACTTGGGAATGTCCAGATAAGTGTTGAGGATAGATAAATCCAAAATTGGTCTCCACGTGTTCCCCTTCTTTGGTACTAGGAACAGGCGAGTAAAATCCTAGGCCCCTTTCTGGTACAGGGACTGGCTGAATGGCCCCTATTTGGAGTAACAGAGAAATTTGCTTGTGAGCCTCTTTCCTTTGTGGAGGGGGAACGTCTGGCATGCCTTTGAAAGAGGGCAATGTATGGAAATAAAACCTGTAACCGTGGTGAATGATATCCAACACCCATCTGTCTTGAGTGATTAAATCCCAATTTTCTTTGAAAAGAGACAGTCTTCCTCCCAAAGGAGCTGCCAGACGAGAATCTACTGGCAGCTGAAAAGGCAGGTCATTGGGTCTGTTTACGAAAGGACTGACCCCTGCCCTCACCAGAAGTCTGAGCAGGTGAACCCCCTGTTCTAGGCCTAAAAGAACCTTGAGCTCTGCCCCTACCATGTCTAGACCTACCCCTAGACTGAGAATCATAAGCAGGATATGTCCATCCCTTAGTAGGCCAATTTCTACTAAACTTCGGTGGCTGCACCTGCAAAAATCTTTAACAGTTTGCATAGACTTAGCTTTGTCCTCCATTTTCTTTAAAACTGCTTCCACAGGCGAACCAAATAACACATCAGACTGTAAAGGAGCATCCAAAATCCTAGTCTTAACATGCTCTGCTAAATTCTGATCCCTCAACCAGGCATGCCTGCGAAGAACAGAACTAGTGGCAGCCACCCTCGAGGAGGCCTGCACAGCATCAAAACCACATTGCAAAGAATGCTTACCCACTTGTTCAGACACATGAACTAAATCCAGCAACTCTTTACACTCTATACCTTCCGCCAAAGCATCCACCTTAGATTTCAATTGTGAAAGGAGATAATTTTGATATTTTAGCATGTGAAACTGACAATTCAACGCCTCATGGCTAAAGTGGAAGAAGTATACACTTTCTTTCCCCACCTATCCAAAGCCCTTGCCTCTTTATCAGTGGGAACAGGATTTTTAACAACAGAGGCCTTAACACCTTTAGGCCCCTGAGAAATAGTTTCGGGTCTGCCCTAGGACTCTTAAACAGATACTTATGAGCTTCAGGCACCCTATAGTACCTATCAGGTTTAACAGGGCAGGAGGCAAAGAATCAGGGTTCAGGGAAGCCTCTGCAAAAACATCTTCCACCACATTCAACACAGGAGGTATAGCTAAGGGCCTATGCTGGGGTAAAATAAGAATTCCCTAAGCCTTTTCCTGGAATCAGAGTAATCTTGGCCTTCCCATTTAAAGTGCTCCCTCATGGAATGCAGAGTCTCTGAAAATGAGAAATCCTCAGGAGGAGAAGCTGTAGGAGTGGAATCATCCACATCAGAATCAGAATAAGGAGGATACTCCTGCAAGTCTTCCCGCAGAAGACTCAGAAGCCTCTGAACACTGTTCAAAACTCTCAAACTCAGGTTCCACCCTAGGCCTCTTATCAGGAGGGCATAGAGCCTCTAATCATAGTAATTAAATCTTCTGCCATTTTAAGCATATGTTTCTTAGGCACAGAACCTGAAGTGCTAGGAGAAGCCCCCACTGAAGCTAAACTTGGCCTACCTCTCAAAGAAGTTTTGGAAACAGAAGGAGAGGCTCTAACTACCTTGGGAAGAGAGGGAAGAACAGTTACCTGAGAAGCCCTCAGCCTGGCCTACCTCCTGAGAGGGCACATCCTGTAACAGTAAAGTCTCAGCCTGAGACTCCAAAGAAACTCCTGGCAAAACCTCTGGCTCCACTGAGCCTTCTAAAGAACCGACGTCCGGGACTGCCGGTTCATCAACCCTAGGCTTTGCTGTTTTGTCTTTGCGCTTTTTGGACGAAGCGGGCGGAGCATCCGACGGCATCTTATAATTACAACGCTTCCCAAACACTAACCTGGCACAGTCTAACCTTCTCTTAATTGTGCGTTTGTTAAATCTAGCACAAGAGCGGCAACCAACAACGTCGTGCTCAGGCCCTAAACAAGGTATACACAAAGTATGGTAATCCCTATGAGGTATCTGCTTCCCACAAGAAATACAGTTATTCACTTTTTCTGACATCCGGTTAAATACTGAGGCAAGAAAAAACCAAAATGTTCCCCAACGGGGTACTTAGCCAACTTTGATTCGGTCTGAAACTCCGACTTCGGAAATTTTTCAGAACGCCAACCTGCACTCGCAAAACTGCTTCTGCATCGGACCATGCGGCAAAAAAGACTGAGGATATGACGTCGGTCATGCGCATTAGTACCCTGACGTCCTGACATCAGTCTAATGCGCCTTGACCGACGTCAGCCATATACTTTGGTATTCGGGCCGACTGGACAGCGGACTACCCAATGGTTAGGACTGCAGCAATGTGGAATGAAGAACATCTTTAATTTTCTTCTGGTGAAGCCATTCTTTTGTTGATTTGGATGCATGCTTGGGGTCATTGTCATACTTAAAGGTGAAAATTCCTCTTCATCTTCAGCTTTCTAGCAGGCACCTGAAGGTTTTGGGCCAACGTGACTGGTACATGGAACTGTTCATAATTCCCTCCACCTTGACTAAAGCCCCAGTTCCAGCTGAAGAAAAGCAACTCCAAAGCATGATAATGACACCACCATGCTTCACCGTGGGAATGGTGTTCTTTTGGTGATGTGAAGTGCTGTTTTTGCACCAAAACGTACCTTTTGGAATTGTGGCCAAAAAGTTCAACCTTGGTTTCATCAGATCATAACACATTTTCCCACATGCTTTTGGGAGTCTTGATGTATTGTTTTACAAATTTTAGTTGGGCCTGGATGTTTTTCTGAGTAAGAAAAGGCTTCCGTTTTGCAATTCTACCCTATATCCCAGACATATGAAGAATATGGGAGATTGTTGTCAGAAATTCCTGCAGCTCCTTCAGTGCTGCTGTAGGTCTCTTGGCAGCCTCCCTGACCAGTTTTAGTCTAGTCTTTTCATCAATTTTGGAGAGACGTCCAGTTCTTTGCAACGCTATTGCTGTCCCATACTTTCTCCACTTTTTGAGGACTGTCTTCACTGTGTTCCATGGTATATCCAATGCTGTTAAAAATTTTTGTACCCTTCTCCTGACTGATGCTTTTCAACAATGAGATCCCTCTGATGCTCTGTAAGGTATCTACGAACCACGGCTTTTGCTGTAGCAGGCAACTGAGTAAATGTCAGGAAAATCCGACTAGGACAGCTGAACTTTATTTGGAGTTAATCAGACAAGTTCTATCTGCACACTCCTGCCACTAGGGTGCAGGGAAACCTTCTCCAAAAAAAAGATGGTCTGGATTAGTGATCAAGTTATACAAACAAAGCTAGATTCAGCAGGTCTGAATTCAGTCTATGCTACAGCAAACAAGGCAGTTTCAGAAAGAATCAGTTCAAATAAGCAGGTAGAATAAGCCTTTAACCAGAAACTCCCAGCTCAGAAGGGAAGAATCTACCCTCTCCTCCCACAAGACTGCAGACCACACCTTCTTAGTGTAAAATAACTGGCCCAAAGCCCAATGCTTAAACCAGAACTAATACACTCTTAGAATAACAGACACTAAGCCTTCAATCAGCAACTCCTAACTTAGAAGGATGTAAGCTACCTGTCCTGCCACAACAGTGCAGACCACAAACCTTAATGTAAAACAACTGGTCTGAAGCCCAAGTGCTTCAACTACATGCTTAGAATAACAGTTACAATTTAATCAGGCTACTAACAAGCAGTAATAAATGCAGCAGAATAAATGCAATAAAGTAGGAAGAAACACAAATACAGTAAAAGCAGATGAATAAAGTGCATTTTTTATATAACAATAGAAAACGAGCAAACTGATTTAAACAAATTACCCAATTAGCCAGTAAAAAAGCTCAAAACTGAGCTCTGGTCCAGCAGTCTTCAATCAGACAAGTTCTAACTGCACACTGCTGCCATTAGGTTGCAGTGGAACCTTCTCCAAAAAAGATGGCCCGGATTAGTGCTCGAGTTATACAACCAAAGCTAGACTCAGCATGCCTGAATCTAGTCTATGCTACAGCAAACAGGGCGCACTAATTTCAGAAAGAAACAGTTCAAATAAGCAGGCACAATAATCCTTTAACCAGAAATTCCCAACTCAGAAGGGCAGAATCTAACCTCTCTTCCCACAAGAGTGTAGACCACAAACCTTCTTAATGTAAAATAACTGGCCTGAAGCCCAAGTGCTTAAACCAGAACTAATACACTTTTAGAATAACAGACACTGAGCCTTCAATCAGCAATTCCCAATTTAGAAGGATGTAAGCTACCTGTCATGCAACAGCAGTGCAGACCACAGACCTTCTTAATGTAAAACTGGTCTGAAGCCCAAGTGCTTAAACCGAAAGGCTTAGAATACCAGTTACAATTTAATCAGGCTACTACCAAGCAGTATTCATACCTCAGCTTCAAACGTGGAGGAAGATCAACAACAGAAAATACCAGAATTCTGCAAAATCAGGAGCCACAATGTTATTGCTACACAGTCCCATCTTCCTTAATTAAGCTTTTTTATGAATGGCAACACAATGAATGACAGCACAATGTCACTATAATCCTATGAAAAAGTTAGCTGTGACCATGCATGTCACTTTAGATTTACGAATAAAATGACAGAATGATCAGATTTGTACAGTACCAGCAGCGATAATGTTGCTGTAACTACTATTTGAAATAGTGTGGTACTTGAGCATTAAGTTGTACAGCAGTACTATCTTGCCATCATACAACTTTCAATAATTTTTTTGGCTAGTTTTTGAACGTCAATGAATGCAGCAACCTATGTTTAGATGAAATGCATTTCACTAATCTGGCGCTACCTGTTTGCAAAGTTTACCAGAGGTGGGGGGGTGTGTGTGACTTTTGTGTGTGTGGTGGTGTTTTACATACACAAACATTATGCACAAAAAAATATATATACACACACACAAATACATACCCACTACCCTTAACAACTTAGTTTGCACAATGTGCTTCGCTTACTAAACCCCACTGGAAGTTACTTCAATGTAATAGCACTTAAAACAACTGTATGTTCAGATAACTAACAAACTTGTGCACTGCTGTACTTACACACCTTAATCTTGCATACTATATTGTTCATACAAAATGCTATTGTCTATTATGATCACTTACAATATAGCTGTAGCTGAACCTATCTCAACATCAGCAAACAATCAGTAAATAAAAATGCAAAACAATATTTCACAGTCACTGTCTCACAGGTTCTATGTTTGAAGGCAAAAAGACTCAAAAGGCTAGAATATGAGTTCCAACTGCCTTAACACAGGTCACATTAATCAAATGACAGGCGCATATAAAACCAACGTGTCCAGTGATGTGCTCACTGTAATTTCACTTCACAGTGATTCTGTTTACACAGCACTGGAAAGGAGTAGAAGGACCTTCTGTGGAAAAGTGAAAAAATGTATAGAGATTTTAAAGTAATGAGGATATAGAATTAGAAGGTGGAAATCTTGGGGATTTGGTTATGTGATACACAAGAGAGTACTTTACAAGAAGCTTATGCAAAGCATTACAGAAAGGAAAAGGCATTTTGAGTAATTGGAAAGGGAGTCCACTGGACCTGGATAAGAGAGTTCAGGTACTAAAGCCATGATACTACAGGTATTATATCGAATACAAGTCTTTTTTTCTGCAGTACAGATTTGAAGAGGTCACTGTAACAATTTCTGCTGCTTATGAAGCTGGTCACCTCTAGTTTACATGCACTTTCCTACTTATACAAGGTCAAATTTCCCTCCCTGCAATTCATCTTCTGGTATCACTTCTGCCACTGCTCTGCATTTCTTGCATCACATTTTCCCATTTACTCTCTCTCCATTTGCAAATCTATCATCTTGCACTTAAGGTAAATCCCACCTTGCTGGGAGCAAAATCAGTTAAACTGAAGGGACAGAAAATGTAAGTAACAGATGTAGCAAACATGGGGAATCTGACCTAGGCAAAGACAGTCATAACTAAAGAATGTAGGAAATTGGTTGAAACATTCTAAGATAAAGATGCAATTCAGAAAGTACAGTTTTGTACCTACCATAAATGTAGATGTTCGAGTGTATACACTGCTGCAGTCATTACACTTGGGTTATCCTGCCGTCAGGCGGTCCCGCAGTCGGCCTGAGTTCCAAAGTCTTGGTCCGGCGTCAGTTGCTGTCGCTTTTTCCCCGACGTCAGTGCGACAGGGGTATATAAGATGCAGCCGACGCCATTTTCTTCAGTTTTTCTTGCCCCAGATGTCAGGTGCCCCCAAAAAGGTAGGCAATGCAAATTGCTAATAAAACATACATATGAAAAGCAAACAAAAACTTTCAGTTACCAGCAAATACTCCCCATAGGTAGTAAAGCGTAGAAGACTTAGGTACGTACCAGCAAGTAAGAGGGGAAGGAGGGAGGGTAACCTGGACTGCAGCAGTGTATACACTCGAACATCTACATTTATGGTAGGTACAAAACTGTACTATGTTCATCGTGTTACACTGCTGCAGTCATTACACTTGGGTAGAATCCCAAAGCCGAGGCAGGGTGGCTGGTTCTATAAGGCATTAGGGGTAGCTATAAGGCCCTGCAGCACTGCAGTGGCAAAGCCAGCTCTGGATTTAGAGTAAAGAGGCAAATGGTAATGCTTGGTAAAGGTATGTACAGAACTCCGAGTTGCTGCTTCCAAAATCTCTTTGGTAGGTACTCCTCTGAGGTAGGCTGTTGCCCTAGCGGAATGAGACCTAATGCTGTTAGGTACAGTTTTCCCATGGTGTGTATAGCAGAAACGTATACAGTGTCCTATCCATTTTGAAATGGTCTGTTTTTAAATGGCTTTTCCCTGTGCTCCTGCAGCATATGCTACAAACAATTGCTCAGTTTTCCTGAAAGCTTTGTTTTTGTCCAAGTAGAAGTGTAACTGCCTGTGTATGTCTAAAGAATGCAAAAGTCTCTCCCCTTTATTCTGTGGGTTTGGATAAAAAGTTGGCAAGTGAATAGTTTGGTTTAGAGCCACACTTGATACCACCTTTGGCATAAAAGTAGGGTTTGTTCTTAAAGACACCCTGTCTTGGTGGAAAATGATGAAAGGTTCCACTGCCATTAGTGCCTGCAATTCTGAAACTCTTCATGCTGAGGTTATTGCCAGGAGCAGAGCAGTTTTCCAAGAGACATATTTTAAGTGTGCCGAGTTTGCTGGCTCAAAAGGAGGTAAAGTTAATTTTTCCAACACGAAGTTGAGGTCCCAAGTTGGAGTTGGTGCTCTACGGGACGGTCTTATGTTTTTAGCCCCTCTGAGGTGCTGTTTTAGCAAAGGATTAGAAAAAATAGGTGGGTCCGTGTTGTAATGAGCAGAGATGGCTGAGGCGTGGATCTTGATGGATGAAAAGGAGAGGTCATTGACCAGCATCTCAGTTAAATATTGTAGTATCTGAGGAATATTTGGGACAAGAGGGTCAAGGCTGTGAGCCTGGTTCCAGGCACAGAATCTCTTCCATTTATCCGAATAGGCTTTCCTGGTGCTAGGCCTTCTGGCTTCCAGAATGACATCCATAACAGCTTTGGAGAGAGGCATTGCTTGCTTGACTAAGGAATCTGCCATGCAGCCAGGTTTAAAGTCTTTAACTGGCTGTGAAGTATCGGATTGTTGTGCTGAGTCAGAAGATGTGGAATTTGTGGTAAAATCCAGGGTGGACCTTATGCTAAGTTCTTAAAGATTGGGTACCAGTGCTGGCGTGGCCAGTCTGGGGCAATCAGGATCATCCTTGGCTTTTCTTGCCTGCTTTTATGAGTACCTTTGGAAGGAGAGGTAGTGGTGGGAAAGCATACACTTGTAGGTTTTTCCAGCTGAATGAGAGGGCATCCACTTTCCATGCTTGTGGGTGGTAAGTCCTTGTGCAGAATTTCTGTAGCTGGCAGTTCATTGGGGATGCAAACAGATCTATGTCCAGGCTCCACCATTTTTGTGTTATCATTCTGAATATTTGTGGATGTAATTTCCACTCGTGCGGATCCATGATGTTTCTGCTTAAGTCGTCTGCCAGTGTGTTTTTCTCTCTTGGCAGGAATTGTGCTTGCAGATGAACTTGATTGTGCTTGCAGATGAACTTGATAGGTTAGAGCTGTGTTCCACAAGATCATAGCTTGTCTGCAGAGGGGATAAGAATGAGTGCCCCCTTGCTTGTTTATGTACCACATAACTGTGGTGTTGTCTGTCTTTAGTAGTAGTTGCCCTGGATGCAGAAGGTCCTTGAAAGCTATAAGGGCATTTTGTACAGCTAGCATCTCTTTTTGATTGATGTGAAGATGCCTTTGTTCTGCGGGCCACTTGCCCTGAATACATTTTCCTGCCATGTGTGCTCCCCAGGCGTAATCCGATGCATCTGTTGTCAGTGTTTGCCTGGCTGTGGGTAGAGTGAAAGGCTGTCCCTTGTTGAGGTGACATGCTTGAGCCCACCATCGAAACTCCTGTTGAAGGCAAGGAATTAGTGGTATTACTGTTTCCAAACTTTGACAGTGCTGAGACCACACACTCTTTAGGTACCATTGTAGTTTCTTCATATGCAGTCTGGCATATGAAATTAGTAGTATGCAAGATGCCATGTAACCCAAGGCCTGCAGAATTTTTCTTGCAGGGAGTTGGGTTTTTGTTGCCATCAATTGAAAATATTGAGTCAGTTGTCCTTGCTTGTCTGGCGTGAGATAAGCCATCCGGGCCGTTGTATTCAAGCTGGCAACCAGGAATATTATCTCTTGTGAGGGCACCAGTTTTGACTTCTTTTCGTTTACTGTGTACCCTAGGCAACTTAATAACTTTTTTTTACAAACGCCAGATGCTTTAGAAGAATGTCCTTGCTCTCTGCTTGAATCAGGCAGTCGTCCAGGTATGGATAAATTTGAATTCCTTTCTGTCTGCAAAATGCAATTACTGGTGTCAGGCACTTTGTGAAGACCCTGGGTGCAGTAGATAAGCCAAAGGGCAGTGCAGAGAATTGGTAGTGCATTGAACCAGCTATGAATCTGAGGTATCTTCTGCAGTTTTGTCTGATAGGGACATGCAGGTATGCCTCCTTGAGGTCCAAAGTTACGAGCCAAGCTTTCTTGCCCAGCATGGGAAGAAACTGTTGTAGTGTCAACATTTTGAATTTTGGAACATCCAGGTAAGTGTTTAGAGAAGAAAGATCCAGAATGGGCCTCCAGGCTTTGTCCTTTCTGGGAACCAGAAAGGGTATTGAGTAAAATCCTTGTCCTTGCTCCTGTGTTGGTACCTTTTGAATAGCTCTCATGTCCATGAGTGCTGTAATTTGTCTTTGTGCCTCTGCCCATTGATTTGGTGGCAGATTTGGCATTCCTTTTAACCTTGGCAGAGTGTGAAAGTGGAACCTGTAACCTTGAGATATAATGTTGAGAACCCATTTGTCTTTGGTGATCATATGCCAATTGTGGCAGAAAAGTGCCAGTTTTTTTCCCATGGGGGCTGCCAAGAGAGAGAACGTAGTGGGAAGTCACTGGGGCTGTTTTTAGGGCCACTTTGCTGTGAAGCTTATGAAACCATGTTAAAAAAAATTAAAAACACAGTTTTAGTGGGCTGGTCAGAGAGTTCACATAAGTAAATAGTCTCAAGTGTGCACATACTGGGAACAGAGGGTGCACACTAGTCCTGTGTGTTGGTTTTGTTATTACTTTTGTTTGTCTGACTGCCTTCCCACGGATGTGGGCCTCAAGGCAGACAATGGCTTGTATGCAATGCAAAATGACATACAGGAAATAGGGGCGGTCCTCGGAAGGCAAACAAGCAGAGACTCCTTGATATATGTTCTTTCACCTCTAGTTTTTTCTTCTTTTTAAATCAGAGATTAAACAACTCCACATCTGATTTGAATAAAGTAAGTGTGTGTGTGTGTGTGTGTGTGTGTGTGTGTGTGTAAGAAGGATGAGAGTTATAACAGCGTACTTTAGTGCTGAGTGTACAAGAATGCTTATCAAATCCCAGAAGTGGAATGCAGTACTTTTAAAGAACAAAACAATTTAAGAGGATGCAAACTTATTACAGCAAACTTCTCTTGGGATTGCAATAACAAGTACAGCTGATCTTTTCAAAGGCAAAATTCAGTCAGTCTGAAGACTACTCTTCTGACTTGAAGGTCAAGAAGTACACAATCGACATGTTCAGAAGAGAAAAAAGAAGGGAAATTATGCACAAGGGGAAAAAGGGAAAGTGTATGCTTACTAAATATGACAACTTTACTGTGCAACAAAATAAGGTTTTATGCAAATGTCACACTGATGTATTACATGTACTGTTGTAAATACAGAACAGCAGTAAGAAGGTGTAATACAGACAATATACTATGACCTAGTTTTTTATCCTAACACCTCTACTACATTGCATGGAAAGAAATGGAATGGAATATCCATTGGGTGTAATTTCCCCACGAGATAGCTTCCCATGTTCACAGGTGACAGGGCAGATGACTCCAGACTGCATCTAGACCTAAGTAGATGGGCAAGGTCCCAGCTGACTCAAGAGCTGCCATACTGACGGTGGATCACAGGAACCATGATTACTTTTCTACTCTTTTCATCTCCACTGGCAGGACATCCATTCAGAAAGTTAATGCATCCTATGTGGCAACTGTCAGAAACTCATTTTCTTTGGAGGGTGATGAAACTATAACTGAAGCAGGCTTCTTTCCTTTCTAGAAAAATGGGCATCATGCAGCCAGAAATTTCATTCAGACTTTGATTCATAGATTGTTATTAGGCTAACAACCTGGAGTGCCTTTCTAAGCCCAGCCAAGGTTTCCCAAAAGAATACCGATGTCCTGTATCACAACAGGACATTGAGGACCAGGCATTTATAAGTTGACTCTATCCATAATGGACATGGGTGCCTGGCCCAGTATAAACTTCCTCTACCCCATCCATTGGTCTAGGTTGCACTTAAACTAATAGCAAATTCGGCTTCACATGGAACATATATCTGTCTCTCCAGCATGTTCTGTTTAAGTCACAGACAAAATTCAGGTCCCTAAACCTTGTATTTCTGGTACTCTGACTTACGAATATAGATGAGATACAAAAGTGAGGTGCTTGCAAATGCCCTGTAAGTCAGGCATATATCACTCCTCAGCAATCTCTGGGAGACTAAATAAGTAGAGGGAAAGGGCTTTAAGGCACTCTACATTAAGGCAGGTTTGTTGCACCTTGTATTCTTTTTGTAAGAAATCTTTAAGGTGGCCCTAGTTGCTGCATACGCCTTGTCAGGTACATACCAGAGAGAGCACTTACTCTATGACTGGTCTGATAAGGGCAGACTACAGTGAGATAATGACCTCTCTGGACATAGATGTCATGCCCTTACTTATAAGTTAAGTAACATAAAAGGATTTCCTCACCACTGTGGCCACATGGTGGTTGACGGTAAGGTTATTGTCTACATGCGTACCCAGATCCTTGACCACTGGGTCAACTCTTAGGGGAGTATTAACAACATGGAATTAGCAGGGATGGTTGGCTTCCCGAAGTGTACAATTACGTATTTCGTAGCATTGAGTTTAAGACCATTGCTTTGGCACAATTTGTTAGTCAGAAATAGACCTTCTTGAAGAATGCTAGTATCTGCAGGGGAGTCTATGATAACCCCCAGCTTGCAAACTGATTGATCTGCAAATTGATGAGGGTACTTACTGCATGACTCTCTTGTTTTTCAATCTTGATCTTTACAGCAGGTCCAAAGAGCCAGGTTTCTTCAAATCTTCAAATAGTGCACTTTTTTTTTTTTTCATATTTTACTTTCAGAAGCAATACAATGAAAAATTAAAGGCTGGAAACTTCTGATGAAAATATTTTCACTCCTTTAGTAGCCAAGTGCGGGAACTAATCCATGCAGAGCCATTTTTCAGCTGTAACATGAAATTAACATACTTAAAAAGGAAGAGAAATTAAAGGCAACCTTAACAGCTCTAAAAATGAAAGTTAAGGACATTTACCATAACAAATCTATTAAAACGGGTTCCTGAGCTGACAGTTGCAATTAATAGGCCCCTTATCAGATATCATCATCATCATTTCATCTTTTGTGTGTGTGTGTGTGTGTGTGTGTGTGTGTGTGTGTGTGTGTGTGTGTGTGTGTGTGTGTGTGTGCGTGAGCGCACGCGCGTGCGTGTGTGTGTGCTTAACAGTGTTCAGCACTGGTCACCATGGACCAATTTCAGTATCAGATTGGGATAACACAAGTAAACAAAGAAGTATTAATCATATTACCAAAAAGAAATGTTGAGGAAAATAAAAGTCCTAAGTCAACAGAAACTAGCTACACTAAAAAGGGAGTGGGGGTAACAGGTGACTGTAAGGGAGTAAGACAACAAAAGACAGAAATCAGGAAAGGGAGAAGGTGGGAGGAGAGGGTGTGCTTGTTTGATGTGGTATGAGTGGAAGAAGTTGCACTGGACTTGTCTGAGAAGGCACGGAGCCTCATAACTACATCACATGTCCTCATCAGTCTATGTAGCAATAATTGATTTGGTTTTGTTTGGTAAGTGCTCCTGTAAGTAGCTGCGTCTTAAAAAAAATTAAGTGCAGCACACCATAGCCTGGCAATGATTACGTGACTAGAAGTTTGAGAAATTACCCAAATGCAAACAGTTGGCAAGAAGATCTTAAAAAGGGACTGAAAGTACACCAATTAACCTTGCACTGGGAGTTTTTCCTGCTGATGCAGTGGCAAGGTACCATACTCAATGTAAATATCTGCAATTTAATTAGCAGCCCATGAGCTGGACAGCTGGTAAATGGAGAGGGAGGGAAAGCAACTGGAGGCATTCCTCTCAACCTCTTGCTGCACAAATTACAGACAAAGCCAAAAATAAGTGGGGGAGAGAGGCACTAATTTTAAATATTGCACTTATAAACTTATGAAAGTTACTAAGATAAGTTTTGCATCACCATGCATTTTTTCAGAAGGATATGAAGTCTGAAATCAAATGTTGGTCATAATTAAGTGACTACAGTTCTCAATGACTTGCCATAAAAAGTACAGTTTTGTACCTACCATAAATGTAGATGTCCGATAGGAATGCATCTGCAGTCCTTACAAATGGGTTGTCCTGTCGTCAGGCAGCCCTTCGGTCGGCCGGATTCCAAAGTCTGGGTCTGGCCTCGGCTGGTGTCGCACTTCACCCGACGTCATAGCTGCAGTTATTCGGGTATAAAGGCATCAGCCGATGCCATTTTCCTCAGTGTTTCTTGCCCCAGATGCCAGGTGCCCTCTTGGAAGGCTAAATTTGGATAAATGCCAATGTTTCCAAATGGTAGAGAGCAAACACAAAAATAAGCATGTATGTACATATATACAAACAAATACACCATAATAGATCCCCCCCCAGCTAGCTATAAGGTGGGCAATACCCTAGGAGTACCACAGAGGGGAAGGCGGGTGGGTAATCCTGACTGCAGATGCATTCCTATTGGACATCTACATTTATGGTAGGTACAAAACTGTACTATGTCCTTCAAGGATGCATCTGCAGTCCTTACAAATGGGTAGAATACCATAGCCAAACTAGGGGAGGAGGTAACAGGAGAGATTATGGTGTAGTTAGGATCCCTTGCAAAACAGCAGAGGCAAAACCTGCTCGGGATCTAGAGTATAAAGGCAAATTATAATGCTTGGCAAATGTATGCACGGAGGTCCAAGTAGCAGCCTCTATAATGTCCTTGGTAGCCACTCCTCGTAAGAAAGCTGTGGTAGTGGCTGTAGCCCTTGTAGAGTGAGGCCTGATGTTCTCTGGAGTTTTCTTTCCATGGTAAGAGTAACAAAATCTAATGCAATTTCCTATCCACTTGGAGATTGTCTGTTTTGAAATTGCTTTTCCTTCCCTTCCTGTTGCATATGCTACCAGTAGCTGGTCAGTTTTTCTATTGCCCTTGGTCCTGTCCAGGTAGTAGCGTAACTGTCTATGTACATCCAAGGTATGCAACAGTCTTTCTCCCCTGTTCTGTGGGTTGGGGAAGAATGTAGGTAGGTGGATAGCCTGATTTAAAGACACTCTGGATACCACCTTAGGCATAAATGTAGGATTTGTTCTCATGGACACTATCTTGGTGGAAGATCAGGAAGGGTTGCACTGCCATTAATGCCTGTAGTTCAGAAACCCTTCTTGCTGAAGTGATTACCAGCAGGAAAGCAGTCTTCCATGATAAGTATTGTAACTCTGCTGTTGCTGCTGGTTCTAAAGGAGGAAGTGTCAATTTTTCTAGCACAAACTTCAAGTCCCATGCTGGCAATGGTGGTTTCCTAGGAGGTTTTACATTTTTAATTCCCCTCAGAAACTGCCTGAGCAGAGGGTGTGAGAAGACTGGAGGATCTAAGCTGTATTCTGCTGAAATAGCTGATGCATGTATCTTGATGGAAGAATAGGACAGGCCTGAGTGGGAAAGCTCTGCCAAGTATTCCAGGATGTTGGCTATGTTTACCAGTGACACATCTTCTCCCTTTGCAGTACTCCAAATGCGATATCTTTTCCATTTTGCTGCATAATTTTTTCTTGTTGAGGGTCTGCGAGCCTCAAGGATAATGTCTTTAACCCTTTGTGACAAATGTGGGTTAATTGATCTTATGCAATGTTCCAGGCAGTCAGCTGCAGAGTTTTCAGGTTTGGATGCAGGTTGATGTAGTTGTTCTGTGTTAACAGTAATGGAACCAGGGGTAGTGTCCATATTTGTTCCCGAGACATGCTCCTTAGTAATGGGTACCAATGCTGCCTTGGCCAGTCTGGAGCTATCAGAATGATCCTTGGACGGTCCTCTTTGATCTTCAATAGCACCTTGTGCATCAAAGGAAGTGGTGGGAATGCATATGCTGTCAGGTTCTTCCAACTGAAAGATAGGGAGTCCACCTTCCAAGCTAGTGGGTGGTACGTCCTTGTGCAGAATTTCTTTAGCTGGTGATTCCGTGGGGACGCAAATAAGTCTATTTCTGGGAGTCCCCATTTTCTTGTAATGGCTTTGAAGATGACCGGATGCAGCATCCATTCGTGGGCATCCGTGGTAGTCCTGCTTAATATGTCTGCTAGAATGTTTTCTTTTCCCGGTACAAAAATTGCTTGTAACTGAATGTTGTAGCTCAGAGCCACATTCCATAGGTCCAGTGCCATCCGGCATAGAGGGTATGAATGTGTACCTCCCGGTTTGTTGATGTACCACATCACTGTGGTGTTGTCTGTCCTTATCATCAACTGACCTTCTCGGAGGAATGGTCTGAATGTCTGGATTGCCAATTTTACTGCCAACATTTCCTTTAGGTTTATGTGCAGGTGCAGCTGGTCTTGAGTCCATAAGCCTTGTATGCACTTGTTCATCATGTGGGCCCCCCAACCAAGGTCTGAGGCGTCCGTCGTGATGGGTTGGCTTGGTTGAATGCTGTAGAAGGGCAATCCTGTGTTTGATTGGCAGGCCAGAGCCCACCATAAGAACTCTTGCTTCAGGCATGGGATTATTGGAATTTTGGTTTCTAGGCTGTGCTTGTGTTGAGACCATAAATTCTTTAGGTACCACTGTAGCTTTCTCATATGCAGTCTGGCATGAGGTACCAGTATTATGCAGGATGCCATGAAGCCCAGGGCTTGCAGTACTTTTCTTGCTGTAAGATGGTTGTGCTTTGTTAATGCCAAGAAATAGAGAGGTAGTTGCTCTTGTTTTTCTAGAGATAGGAATGCCATTTGCTTTGATGTGTCCAGCTCTGCACCCAAAAAGGTTATTCTTTGGGATGGTATCAGCCTTGACTTTTTTATATTGACTGTATATCCCAGGGCTTGCAGCAGGTAAATGACTCTTTGTAAGTCTTCTGTTAACTTGTTTATGCTGTCCGCTTGTATCAGGCTGTCGTCCAGGTAGGGGTAAATTTGGATTCCCTGAAGCCTGCAATGAGCAATTACTGATGCCAGGCATTTCGTGAACACTCTGGGCGCAGTAGATAAGCCAAAGGGCAATGCTGAGAATTGATAATGCTCTGATCCTGCAAGAAATCTGAGGTATCTTCTGCAATTTGGTCGAATGGGGACGTGCAGGTATGCCTCCTTGAGATCTAGAGTTACCAGCCAAGACTCCTTGCCCAGCATGGGAAGAAGCTGCTGTAGAGTCAGCATTTTGAATTTTGGAACAATGAGGAATGTGTTTAAAGCGGACAGGTCGAGAATAGGCCTCCATTTGCTCTCTTTTCTTGGTACCAGGAAGAGTCTGGAGTAAAATCCCTTTCCTTGTTCCATAGATGGTACCTTTTCCACAGCTCTCATCCTTAATAATTGAGATATTTGTTTTAGAGCTTCTGCCTTTTGAGTTGGTGGTAGGTTTGGCATTCCTCTCTTTCCTGGTAGAGTATGGAAATGAAACCTGTAACCTTGGTCTATAGTTTGCAAAATCCACTTGTCCCTTGTGATGTAATGCCAGTTCTTTGAAAATAAAGCTAGCTTTCCGCCTAAGGGTGCTTCTAGCTGTTCCCTGGTAGGCGGTGCCAGAGCCAAGTCACTGTGATTGTCCTGTTGCAGTGGTGGGGGCTGTGTTTGTGCCTCGCTGGTTGTTACCCTGCCACTGGCGTCCCCTGTAGGCACCCCTGGATTGGTTTCTGCCTCTTGATCGTCTATTCCTGCCTCTCTGTGCTTTAGAGGAGTCCAGAAAGGACCAATTTTTGGAGGGACAATTCCTGCTAAACCTTGGAGGTTGGACCTGCAAGAAATCTTTCACTGTTTGTACAGATTTTGCCTTCTTCTCCATCTTCTTCAGTACCTGTTGTGCAGGAGAACCAAATAAATTGGCCTTGTCAATGGGAGCATCTAATAGTTTTGATTTGACATGGTCCGGTAAGGCCTGCTCTTTCAACCAGGCATGCCTTCTAATAACTGTGCCAGTCATGGCTGATCTAAAGGAAGCCTCCAGTGCATCATAGCCACATTTTAAAGAATGGTTAATAACTTGCTGAATGTTATGTACCATTTCCTGAACATACTTCTTATCAAAAGGTTCATCAGAGGACAGTTTTTTAGTTAACTGGTCTAGCATAAATTCTTGATATTGTATCATATGAAATTGACAGTTCAAGGCCCTAGCTGACAAAGTAGCAGAAGTGTAAACTTTTTTACCCCATCTCTCTAAGGACCTGGATTCCCTTTCAGAGGGGAGGGGGTTTTTAGCAGAGGTAGAAGCTACAGCCTTAGGTCCCTGGGAGATAGTCTCGGGATCTGTAAAAGGAGCCTTGTATAAATGGTGATGAGTGTCCGGGACCCTGTAGAACCTATCGGGCTTAGCAGGGGCCGGAGGTAAAGAATCAGGAGCAGTACAAGCATCATTAAATGCATCATCTACAACAGAAAGAACTGGAGGTATAGCTAAAGGCCTGTGTTGTGGTAAATGCAAAAAGGTTCTAAGCCTTTTCCTGGAGTCTGAAAAATCTTGGCCCTGCCACTGAAATTGTTCCCTCATGGCATGCAAGGTTTCCCCAAAGGAAAATTCCTCAGGTGGAGAGGCAGAAGGGATGGACTCTTCAGCATCAGAGTCTTCGTAAGGGGAATAAGGAGCCTCTGGAGGGTCTGAATTATCTGAATCATCAGAGGAATCATCAGTGGACACTGGCTCAGGGGGCTCTGCTCTAGGCCTCTTCTCTGGAGGTGGATGAGAGGCCCTGTCTGGATGAGGTTGGGATCCCCGGATTAAAGAAATAAGATCCTCTGCCAAAGAAAGCATTTGGGAACTGGAACTGGGCCTGTGAGAAGGGGTCTTAACAGGCCCAGTTTTTGTAGCTTTAGCTGCTTTAGCCCTGGCAAAGGCCTTAATGGACATGGCTGCAGGAGGCCTAGCAGCTCCACGTGCAGGAGTTGAAGTATCCAAGGGAATAGTGTCAGATAATTCCTGAGAAATCGCAACAGCAGGTTGGATCTCAGAAGCCGATTCCACGAGGTTAGAAGAAGCCTTGGTAGAAGGCATGCTTTCGGCTGAAGGAAGAACCGCTTGCTCGGTTTCAGCCGAAACCGAGACACTCGCGGTTGGCTTAACCGCAGTTTCGGACGAAACCGCGGACCGCGAGTGTCGGTCCTTTTCCTTGCGTTTTTTGGACATTTGTGTAGTCGGAGGATCCGATGGCATATTATAAGCAAAATCAGAGCCGAAAAACTGCTCAGCAAATTCCGACCGACGTCTAAGCGTTCGTCGGTTAAAAGAAGCACAGGCTAGACAAGCTGCTACGTCGTGGTCTGGGCCTAAACAAGGTAAGCAGTAAGAGTGGAAATCTTTATGAGGTATTTGTTTCCCACAAGTTAAACAGTTATTCACTTTTTCTGACATCGGCTGAGGCAAGAAAGAGTCCCCAACGGGGTACTTAGCTTTTTAGAAGTCTTCGAAGTAGTATTCGGTAGTAATAATCTCTGGTTCTGGCCGACCGGCACTTGCGAACAGCTTCTGCTTCGGGCGCCACGCGGCAAGAAAGACTGAGGAAAATGGCGTCGGCTGATGCCTTTATACCCGAATAACTGCAGCTATGACGTCGGGTGAAGTGCGACACCAGCCGAGGTCAGACCCAGACTTTGGAATCCGGCCGACCGAAGGGCTGCCTGACGACAGGACAACCCATTTGTAAGGACTGCAGATGCATCCTTGAAGGACATCCATGTATTTTAAGAGGAACAGACCAAAGTATGAAGCAAAATTCTGCACAGCTGACAGGCAAGACTGGAGGCAAAATCTTTTTTTTTCCTTTGGGGAGGGTGTGATGCTTCCCAGTGCATGAATAACCCCAGGGGTGGCCAGGGGTTAGCTCCAAGTGATTCAGAGTAGCCTTGGGGTGCAAGTAAACACATGCTCATCATGATGGCATATACGCATGGTAGCACATAGCATGTAGCTGAAACACCTGCCGTGGACCACTCGCATCCAAAGTGGACACCGCATCCCTCCACAGATGTATTAATGAGAAATGGCCAGAAAAGAACATCATACCTTCAAGTTCTGAGTCCAGAAATACCATCTGAAGTAAAAATAACACGGTGTCTGAGGCAAAGAGTAGAACAGAGACTGCTGGCTTCATGGCATAGACTGAGATGGTGCCGTGAATGCAAATTAACAGACTTGGTTCTGGAGAAGCCAGCCGAAGAGAGAAGAGAGTGAGGAGATGATGCCTGCTCAACTCTATCATGGGAAGTTGAGGGAAATGTCACAAGGTAAATATCCAACAAAAGAAGCACCAGCAGAGACTGTCCTTAGTGATAACAGTATGCTTAACATAGGAAGGTAGGGTTGCCTGAAAGGGTACATCTACTGCAGAAATGAATGATGGCCATAAACTGCAGCCAATGTATGACCCTCCCCTGAAGCTTACACTGCAGTCAAAGGGGTGTTAGGGCTGTACAACAAAAAGCTGCTTATGTAACAGTTGCAACATGACCGACTCTTGAACTGAAGGGAAAAAAAGGATAGTAGAGACTGTGGGGAATCAACCAGAGGACAAGAGCTGGTGGGAGATCAGAGAGCAAAAGATGAACATGCAAACAAAAGCAGCAAGCCATCTATCGCAGGACCAATATATGAAGTCAGACCAATAAAACTATGAGCACAGACACTATTTTACCAAAAACAGGGTCATGACTAGTTTTTGCAGGACATCAACGTCATACTTCTTTCCTCTTAGCTCTTGGGTCTTCTCCAAAAAGAGACAGGTGTGGCTCTGAATGTATTCAAAATTAAGGCTTACACCACATGAAGACAAACCTCAGCAGAGTGAAGCCAAGATAAAACCAAAGCTAAAACAACTAGTCAGGGATTCCTCGGTGGAAGCATAACACAAGAGGATTATGTCGGGTTGCTGATCATAACCCGTGTGTTCGAGACATGGGTACCAAGTAATTCGCTCTTGAGGTAAATTTCTTGGCATCCATGTCGAGAACACAAGAGTTATGATCTGCAACCGGATCATAATTCTTTGTAGTGCATGGAGCTTTTTCTGCTCCATAGACTACTAATTACAGGGGGAAAAAAAAGTATTGTGTTTTGATGGCTTTCAAAGCTGTAAATCACTTGGGGAGGGGGGGTGTCAAAAAGGCAGTGTAACACTTTCCATTACTTTTACACTCATCTTTCATGTTTTTCAACAGTCCAGATTTTCAAAGAATGCTCAGATTTTTGCCTCATTTCACTGGTCTGTTCCTGACAAACTCCATGGCTGACAAATCATGGAGGACTGAAGTCACTGACTAGTTTCAGAGTTGGTATCTTTTAAGAAAAAAAATTCCATCTAACACATCCTAGTATTTTAGCTACTTTCTAAGTTTGTAAGAGGAAGGGACACACCTTCAGACAGCAGTACTGCTGTCATTTACTGGTCAGTACTGGCAGATTTGACTGCCTACCATTAGACCCGACCTTAACAACTTAAGTAGGGGGTGCATAGCAATTAAGATCAGGTCTGGCCCCACTTTAACGCTCAATTGATTTGTATTTTTCAGAATTTTTGAACGTCCTCACTGTGCTCCATGCACTACAAATATTTAATTACATGTGATGGAACACAAGAATACTGCACTGCAAAACAGCCATCATTACTGTGACCAGTGCTGTGGTAAATACCTGAATAGAAAGGGAACAAAAAGTACAGTTGTGTACACTTACCATAAATGTAGATGTTTGAGTGTATTCACTGTTGCAGTCATCACACTTGGGTTATCCTGCCAGGGGTAGCCCTCAGTTGGCCCGAATACCAGAGGCTTAGTATTTCTGCTTCGGTTGCTGTCGCTCCAGGACTGATGTCAGGTCGTCAGTGGTATAAAATTAGGCAGCCGATATCATTACATCAGTTTTTCTTGCCCCAAATGTCAGGAGCCCCCAAACAGGGAGCTAGGTTATAGTGGAAGAACACCACCAGTAGACAGTAAATACCAACAATCCCTGTAAGGAGTGAGGAAGGCAGACAGAGAGAGAGAGACAGACAGACAGACATAGACAAGGGGGGTGCAGGGTGGACTGCAACAGTGAATACACTCTAACATCTACATTTATGGTAAGTGTACACAACTGTACTATGTTCTTCGTGTTTCACTGTTACAGTCATCACACTTGAGTTGATTCCCAAAGCTATGGATGGGAGGCAGTCAAGAAGACTGGGGGCTGGCTAGGATGCCCTGCAAGACTGCAGTTGTAAAGCCTGCCCTGGATTTGGAGAAGATAGGCAGATGGTAATGCTTGGTGAAGATATGAACAGAACTCCATGTTACAGTCTCCAGGATGTCATAGGTTCATAGGTAGGTACTAGGCAATTGGCCCTAGGGCCTATATAAGCTTAGCCAAAAGGTACCCTGGCTTTCGCCACCCAAGAAAATAATTTTCCTGTGCCACTGTCGAGCAGAGCGACAGAAGTGATCCCCGGGGTGAATTTCCCATCTCCCATCCAATCATCAAGATTTTTCTTGAAGAGTGCTAATGAGGAGCTTTGTTTGATATAAATAGGTGTAGTTTGTTCCAGAGTATGGGAAGTCTCTGGGACAGGACTCTATCCCTCCAACATGTTCTGTTTATTGTGGTGACAAGGTTTAGGTCCCTAGAGCATGTAGCTCTGAGGGATTGGGATTTCTTTAAGTGGATCATGTCCAAAAGCTCTGGGTTTGACATTGCTCTGTGTGTTGGGCAGAGATCGCCTCTGAGTAGGCGATATGCAACGGAGTACAGCTGCAGTTTTTTGAGACGGTCTGTGTAGGGCATCTGTTTGAGGCCAGTAATCCTCTTTGTGAGGTATTTCTGCTGCCTTTCCAGTTGTTGTAGATGTCTTGTGAGGTACATACCAAAAGGGGCGCTCTACTCTATAATGGGTCTAATGAGTGACGAGTAGAGGGGAACAATGATCTCTTTTCCTGGATGAGAAATCTTTTGTGATAAGGTGTGCCACATAGAAGGATTTCCTGACAACTGTGGCGATGTGATTATCAAAGGAGAGACTACTGTCCACCTGTGTCCCAAAGTCTCTTATCACACTTTCAGTGTTAAGTAGACTACCACCTATGTGGTAGCTCATAGGTACAGAGTTTTTACAAAAAGGGATGACAATGCACTTTTTGGCATTGATACCAGGCATCTTGTCTCAGCGAGGCCCTTTTGTAGGATGTCCACATCTTTTGGAGTTTTGATTATGACTCTTAGTTTGCAGTAATCTGCAAACTTCGTTAACCAAAGACCTTCTGTGTTAGCCTGTAGATCAGAGAAGTAGATACCAAACAAGAGAGGACCCAGGACTGAACCCTGTGGTACTCCACCTGTCACTGGTCTAAAGTTGGATTTGGAGTCTGCTACTTTCACAGTGTGGGTTCTTTCAGTAAGCCAGTTGGCAACCCATCTTGTGATATAGGGATTTATACCTAGTTTAGTGAGTTTATCTATAATTCCAGAGTGAGGGATGGTGTCGAAAGCCTTGGCGAGATCTAGATAGGCTGTGTGAACCACCTTACCCTCGTCTACGGCTTTGGTGACCGCTTCAAAGAAGTCTATCAGGTGGGGTCCAGAGTTTGGTGATTACCAATGTCATTGTTTATAAGTTCCATGATGATACGTTCCATAGCCTTGCAGACCAGGCTCGTCAGGCTAATGGGGCAGTAGTTTCCAGGGTCCGTGGTGGCTCCCCTTTGTGGAGTGGGAGAACCGTTGCTGTGCGCCATTCAGTGGGCACAAAGCCTGAGGTGAGGCTATGATTGAACATGGTACTTAGGTGGGGTGCCAGTTCGTTCTGTAGTTCATGTAGAAGGCAGCCTGGGATGTTGTCAGTTCCCATGGATGCTGTGTTCTTGGCTTTGGAGAGTGTTTTTTTTTACCTGTGCAGCTGTGATTACAGGAACTTTGCATTCTTCCGGTACATTGATGGGCCCTTTAGGGGATGAGGGGGGTAAAGTTAGCACTGAACCTATCTGCCAGGATGTTGGCAATATCCGTTGGTTCTGTATATTTAGTGCCATTGTGCTGTAACTCAGAGCAGATCTGAGTGTTGCCACTGCGATTCTTGACATAGCTATAGAATGCTTTGTGGTGGTCTTTAGACTCAGCGGCAATTTTGTTTTCGTAACTAGCTTTGGAGGATTTTATGAGGGATCTCAGCTTCTTACTGAGGCTGACCAGAGAGTTCCTCCAATCATGGGATTTTACTCCTTTTTGCAACAGTTTCTTTCTTCTGTTGTAGTGTTTGTTTATGGCAGGGGACCACCTGATTGGCTTCCTTTTTTTGGAGGATAGCATCTTGGTTCTGTTAGGGATTCCACGATCCATGCACTCGTGTAAGTGCTTATAAAGTGCATTCATGTAGGATTCAGCAGTCCTACCTCTATTGTCCGTCAGCATGGATGTCGTGAAGTTTGCTGACCTCTGGTGTGGAGCACCGGTTGCTCATGTTGGTAATAACTAGGTCTAGGATATTGCTGCCCCTGGTGGGGGTGTGGATAAGTTGATCCAAGGCATTGGAATTTATGAATTCCAGAAAACGAGAACAAGAGTTGGTACATGAGTAGTTTTCCCAGTTAATGGTGGGGTAGTTGAAATCACCCATTATTAGGGTGTTAGGTTGTACCCGAATACTTTCCAGTGCATCAAGAAATGAGGAGTGGGAATCCTGGATCATAGTGGGGGATCTGTAGCAAGCTACAATTTGGATTGCGGTCTTCCCCAGAGTTAGTTGCACTTGGATAATCTCGGCTGCATTATGTTGAGCAACTAGCCTGGAGGTGTGGATATCCTTAATGAATATGGACACGCCTCCGCCTTTAGTGTTTCAGTCCAGGTTAGGTGGCCAAAAGGTGTGGTATGAATTATAGCCTGGTAATGCAGGGGTACACTCTGGAGCCTTGAACCAGGTCTCTTTCACTGCACAGATGTCGATGTTCTCCATTTTAAGGAGTGCCTCGAGTGAGTGCATTTTGAGATTTAGACTTCTAGCACTGAGTAGCAATACACTCAGATTTTGCTTGCTTGTACCTGTTACGGTGGTGAATTTGTCATTTGAACCTCGCCTAAAAAGACACTATAGGAGTGGCTAGAGCCTTAGCCAGTATCCAGAATCCCAGGGGCGACAGGTGCAGGCCAAATCTAGCAAAGCATCGTGGTTTGTCGATCATGTGATCCCAAGCAGACAGATACTGGATCCCCTTAGAATGACACCAGAAGCTTAGCCAATTGTTAAAGTCAATCATTTTGTCCTTGTACTGTGGTGTCATTCTGGGTGATGACAGGATGCTACTCAGGGCTGGGGTCATACCTGCCTGGGCTACAAGATCGGACAGCTCCTCCATGTCCCTTTTCATGTAGTCCAGTGAGGTACATCTCAGGTCATTCACACCAACATGGAAAATGACAGAGTCATATTTGTACTTGCTGTGGAGTGACCTGAGTGCATGCGTTGTGGCGGATCCTGGCACCCGACAGGCAGCTGACAGTAACATTTCTCCTTGTTTAGCCTGGTGAGTGGAACATCAGTGTGCCTGACTATAGAGTCACCTATGACTAGAGTGTTGGGTACGTTGTTATGCCTTATGGGCTGTGGTTGAGTGGCACACTGAGTTTGTGGGTTGTGTGTCATTTGGATTGTGTTGGGGGGTGAAGGTTGCTTTTGTTTCTGCTTTGGACGTCCCTGTTGCTTGGGCAGGTTTTTACTGAGAGCCTCCGTGAATGTAGGTGTGTGAGGTATCACTGGTAGGGGCCACTCTGAAAAAGCTGCAGAGGTGGAGGTTCCCTGGTGGAATGTGCCCTGACCCCCTTAGGGGGCGGTTTCCCATGGTATTTGTAGCAGAAATGGATACAGTGTGCTATCCCATTTGGAAATTGTTTGTTTGGATATGGCCTTGCCCGCTGCCCCTGCTGCAAAGCTGACTAGCAGTTGGTCAGTTTTCCTGAAAGATTTAGTCCTATCCAGGTAGAATCTGAGCGGTCTGTGCACATCTAGAGAATGCAGAATCCTTTCCCCCTTGTTTTGTGGGTTAGGAAAAAAGGTGACCAAATGAAATGATTGGTTGAGAGCCACACTGGACATCACTTTAGGCATGAAAGTTGGGTTAGTCCTGAGGGAGACCCTGTCAGCATGAAAAATAATGAAGGGCTCTACTGCCATGAGTGCTTCTAGCTCAAGTGATTGCCAGAAGCAAGGCTGTTTTCCAAGAGAGGAATTTTAACTCTGCTGAAGCTCCAGGCTCAAAGGGGGGTATAGTCTGAGCTTTTCCAAAACAAAGTTAAAGTCTCAAGCTGGGGTAGGAGCTCTTTTGGGTGGCCTTAAATTGTTAGCCCCTCTTATGAACTGTTTGATGAGACAGTGAGAAAAGAGAGGTGGCTCTGTGCTGTAATGAGCAGAGATGGCAGAGGCATGAATTTTAATAGAAGAGAAGGATAGGTCCCTGTGCAGTAAGTCTGCTAGGTAATCCAGGATGAGAGTTAAGGTGGGCTGTGCTGTTTCAGCTCCTTTAGCCTGGATCCAGGTCAAATACCTTTTCCACTTGTCAGCATACGATTTTCACGTGCTGGGGTGTCTGGCCTCACATATAACATCCAGGACTTGCTTGCTTAGGCTGGCAACTGGAGGAGAGATCAGGGAATATGCCAGATTCAGGGTATGCAATTGTGGATGCATGCATTCTCCGTTCTGCTCGGTCAGGAGAGTTGGGATTTGAGGTAGGTGCCATGGTGGCAGGGGTGACAGACTGCGCAGCAGTGGGTACCAGTGCTGGCATGGCCAGTCTGGGCCAATCAAGATTGCTCTTGGTTTTTCCTCCCTTATATTGAGTAGTATACTTGAAAGTAGAGGTAAAGGGGGAAATGCATAGATCGAGAGGTTTACCCATTGGAAAGATAGGGCATCCACTTTCCAGGACTTGCTGTGAGGTTCCCTGGTGCAGAATTTGCTGAGCTGGTGATTGTTGTGGGAGGCAAAGAAGTCCATCTTCAGGGTGCCCCATTTCTGGGTTACAAGGTTGAAGATTCTGTGCTCTAGCTGCCACTTGTGTGGGGCTAGGAGGTTTCTGCTTAAGTTGTCTGCCAGAGGGTTTTGGGAGCCTAGCAGGATTTGCACTTGCAAGTGAATTTGCATGGCTGAAACCGTGTGCCAAAGGGTCATGCCGAGCCTGCAGAGGGGATAAGAGTGAGCTCCTCCCTGCTTGTTGATATACCACATCACTGTGGTGTCATTTGTTTTGATCAGTAGAGGCCCCGAGGAGAGTACGGGTCTGAAAGTTGTCAAAGCATGCTGAACAGCTAGCATCTCTTTTTGGTTGATGTGCAGATGTATTTGATTTGGGCTCCAATGGCCCTGAATGCACCTGCCGTCCAGATGTGCACCCCAGACATAATCTGATGCATCTGTGGTTAGGGTCTGGGCAGCATGGGGTTGTGAGAAGGGAAGATCAGTGTTGTGGTTGCATGCTGCTGCCCACCAAAGAAAATCTTTCCTTAGACAGGGTATCATAGGTATGATCGTTTCCAGGTTCTGACAGGCTTTTTAGGTACCATTGAAGTTTCCTCATACGCAGTCTGGCATATGGAATGAGCAGAATGCAGGATGCCATGAACCCTAGAAGTTGCAGGATTTTCCTTGCGGATATCTGGGTTCTGGTGGCTAGTTGAGAGAAGTAGCCTGTCAGATAGACTTGTTTTTCTGGAGTAAGGAATGCCATCTGGAATGCTGTGTCCAGGCTTGCTCCCAGGAATACAATTTTTTGAGTGGGTACTAGTTTGGATTTCTTTTCATTTATATAGTGTACCCCAGGGAGGTCAGTAGGTCCTTTACAAAGGTGAAGTGCTGTAAAAGCTTTTCTTGACTGTCTGCCTGAATCAGGCAGTCATCTAAGTAGGGGTAAATTTGAATGTTCCTTTGTCTGCAAAAAGCAATGGCTGGAGCCAGGCATTTTGTGAAAACTCTGGGAGCAGTGGCTGGATAAGCCAAAGGGAAGCACAGAGAACTGAAAGTGCATAGATCCTACTCGGAAATGCAGATATTTCCTGCAGGAATCCATGATTGGGATGTGTAGATAGGTGTCTTTTAGGTCTAGGGAGGCAAACCAAGCAACCCTGGATATCATAGAAAGAAGCTGTTGGAGGGTGAGCATTTTGAATTTTCGTATCACCAGGAAGGTGTTTAGAATTGATAGATCGAGGATTGGACGCCAGGTGCCCCCTCTTTTCTGGGTACCAGGAAAAGTCTGGAATAGAAACCTTGGCCTATCTGGTCTGCAGGAACAGGCTGTATTGCCCTCATGGAGAGCAGGGAATGGACTTGGTCTTGTGCCTCTGCCCACTGGTTTGTTGGAAGATCTGGGAACCCTTTTGGGGTCGGTAGAGTGTGAAAATAAAATCTGTATCCCTGGGACACTATGTTGACAACCCATCGGTCATTGACAGGCCGAGTTTTTGGAATGGGAGGAGAGTTTTCCTCCTTGGGGCACAAGCAGGTGGGCAGAGGTAAGGGGTGGAGGTGTAAAGTCATTGTGAGTTCTTTCCATAAGGGGATGGCTCAGCGCTCCCTGTTTTTGAAGTGGAGGAACTCCATTGCTTGATCTCTGCATTCCCTGGGACTGCTGTCTGGGGGGTCTGCTTCCCTAGGTCTTGTCTGAGCTGGTCTTGAGTGGGCCGGAAAGGACCAGTGCTTGGAGGGGCAATGCCTACTGAGCCTCGGAGGCTGGACTTGCAAGAAGTCTTTAACTGTCTGCATACATTAGCTTTTTCTTCCATCTTTTTAAGACCTCTACTGCCTTGGTGCCAAACAAATTGTCTTTGTTTAATGGTTTTGACTAGACACGGTCTGGCAAGGTCTGTTCCTTAAGACAAGCATGTCTTCTAAGTACAGAACCTGTGACTGCTGCCCTGCAGGATGCTTCTAGGGCGTCAAAGCTACATTGCAAGGTATGTCTAGTAACTTGGCTTGCAGAATGCATAAGCTCCTGTAATTCTTTATTTCCTGCACAAACCAGAAAGGTAGATATTTTTTGTTTAAGGAGTTCTACAGTATGTTGCTGGTATTTCAGCATGTGGAACTGACAATTTAGTGCTCTAATGGCAAGAATTGCAGAGGTGTATACTTTTTTACCCCATCCGTCTAAAGCTTGGGAATCCCTGTCCAAGGGGGTGGGATTCTTAGTTGTGGTTGCTTTTATTCCTTTATGTCCTTGGGAGATGGCTTCTGGGTCAGCAGTGGGATTTTTGAAAAGAAATTTGTGAGAGTCACGGACTCTGTAATACCTGTCAGGCTTCCTGGGAGCAGGTAGACGGGTGTCAGGAGTTAAACTGGATTCCATAAAAACATCATCCACAACATTCAGGATAGGAAGAATGGCTAAAGGTCTGTGCTGTGGTAAATTTAAGAACTCCCTAAGTCTCTTTTTGGACTGAGGATAGTCCTGACACTCCCATTGGAAATGCTCCCTTAAAGTATGTAGGGTTTCAGCAAATGAAAAATCCTCTGGAGGAGAGGCAGAAGGAATGGATTCTTCTGCATCTGAATCTTCATAACCAGACAAGGGTTGCATGTCTTCATACTGAGAAACCTCAGTCAGAGTCAATTGGACTCCTGGTCAGAAAACTGCTAGGGACAAGTCTCTTTCTTTTGGAAGGGGTAGGCTGGCTTCCCCTAATAAGCAAGATAAGGTATTTCGCCATTTTACGCATTTGAGATTGAGGCATGGAAGCAGGTGTTTGAGCTTGGGTCGTCATTTTTTTAGGCGTAGTTTGTACCCTGGGCCTTAGGAACGCGGTAGTTTTAGAAAGAACTGAAGATGCAAAATAAGTTGTCGGTTTGTGTCGAGTATCGGTAGTGCGAAGAACTTCCTCAGAAGCCGGTGCCTGCTCAGCGGCTCCGGACCCATCCAAGGTAGAGACATCCACAGGATCCTTAGTCAAAGAAGAGTCTCGCAGCATAACAGACTCCAAATGGGTCTCGGTAGCGGCCTGCGAATCCACAGAAGCAGGCATCAGGGGCTGCAAAAGCGCCTCACTGAGGACCGGCAAACTGGTGACTAGCTTAACAGAAGCGTCTTCGGCAGTTTTGGACCTGTGCGGTCTGTCACTGTCTTTATCCTTACATTTTTTTTCAGAAGATCGGTAGTTGGATGGTTTACTGAAGCCATTTCGGAATACGAGATCGAGAGCGAAAATATTTAGCTACAATAAGGGCACGACGATGTATAGTTGCGGCATTGAACAAAGCACAAAACCGACAGCAAGGGACGTCGTGGTCTGGGCCTAAACAGGTGACGCAGTCAGAATGGAAATCTCGGTGTGGTATTTGCTTTCCACAGGAGAGACAATTGTTAACTTTTTCTGACATCGGTTAGAGCAAGAAAAAAGGATCCCCAATGGGGTACTTAGCTTTAGAAGACTTCAACTTCAATTTAGAAACGAAAACTCAGGTAGCGGATGACCGACACTCATGCAAACTGCTTCTGTTTTGGTCTCCTCGGCAAGAAAGACTGATGTAATGGTGTTGGCTGCCTGATTTTATATCACTGATGACCTGACGTCAGTCCTGGAGTAACAGCAACCAACGCAGAAATACTATGCCTCTGGTATTCGGGCCTACTGAGGGCTACCCCTGGCAGGATAACCCAAGTGTGATGACTGCAACAGTGAAATACAAAGAACATCAGATGCAGCTTTAAGCATGCTATCCCTCTTCAACAAAATCATAGAAAGCTACTATACAACTTGCAGAAACTGAACTGTCACAGCTGTTCAAAACATCTGCTCTGTTGGCAATATTTGAAAAACATGTGGGAAACAGCATTATGACCTGAAGACTGAACATAAGAAACATCAAGAAACTAAGAAAGATGAACTCACTTAAATCTAGACTCAGACAACCTTGCATCCTCACCTGCTGACCTCCTGAGTCCCAGGAAAAAATAGGACTATAGCAATAAAAGTTATGTACTCACCATAACTGTGCATCTGTGTTGTCTATTTTCATTCTTCCTTAATGCATGGGTCTCAGATCCGACTCTGCCACTCTTCTATAGATCTGATTCAAGAGTCCTCCCTTTACCCACAATGCATTATGTCAGATCGAGTTTGATGTTACCAATATATAAATCCAAAATATAAAATTATAATAAGAAGGAAAACAGTACAGTTACAGAACAGGGGCTCAAACAGGAACTATGGTTCCTTACAAAATACTTCAGCAGGTCACTCCCCAAAGGCATGGATAAGGGAAAGGAGGAGGGAAGCTAAGGAAGAATGAAAATGGACAACACGGATGCACTGTTACGGTGGTGCATAATCTTTACATCCGATATTGTCATTTTCATTCATTCCTCAATGTATGGGACAGAGCCCCTAGCTATTAACCTTGGGTGGCCCTCATGGAAGGATGTTACTGAGAACTGCAGAAACAAATGCAGTCCTGTTTCCATAGATGATATCCAACTTGTAAAGAGCAATAAATGTATAAGCATTAGACCAAGTGGCAGCTGCACAAATATCATCAATGGAAACTCTGGCCCAGAAGGCAGATGATGTAGGCATACATCTAGCTGAGTCAGCTTTTGGAGGTTTTGGCAAAGTTAAGCCTCTTTGAAGAGTAAACATAGGCAAATACAATATGTTATTCATTTGGCTAGGGTAACTTTGGATACTGTTTTTTCCCAATTTAATACTGGTAAAGGAAACGCATAGTTGGCCAATTTTTTCTAAATTCCTTCATCCTATGAAGGTGAAAACAAGGCGGACTGGGATCCTTTATTGAAGGTCTAAGCAAAAAGTACCTTTAAGGAATGCTTTACCAAACTTGGATGAAGCCAGAGGGGAAGCATTATCTCCTATATGGTAGTTGGAGATGGCTGCCAGCTGAACTTTGATGGTGGAGAATCAAGCACCACTTTGAAAAACTGAAGCAAGAATATCTAAAACAGCAGGCACTGGAACAATGAAAGGATGCAGCTCTTTCTGCTGTGCCCAAAAAGAAAACCTCTTCCATTTATTCTTATAAATCTTCCTTGTAGAAGGTTTCTGGGTTGAAAATAAAATTTGGCAAACAGGAAAGGAAAGCCTAGAATGTCTAGCCATCATTGGAATTGGAGAAACCATGCTGTCACTCTGAGGCCTGTAATGCCTGATGGACGTGACAGCAGATCTGGAATGGGAGCCAGTGTCCATACAGGAAGGGGAACCAAACTTGCCGAGGCCAGAAGGGACCAAGGAGGACTACCTTGCTCTGCAACCAAAGTGCTTTCTGAAGAAATTGGTGGATTAGTGGTAAGGGACGGTAAACATATATCTCTCAGTGACTCCCTCTGAGGGAGATTTAGGGCAAAGAACTTGCTGCACTTGTTGAGGGGAGAGGCAAATAGTCTGCAACAAGTTTAACCCCATTTGCAAAAGATAATTTTTTTCACTGCATGATTGAGAGACCACTCATAAGGGATCAGGATAGTCCCGCTGAGCTTGTCAGCTAGAACTCTGGATTTCCCCGATATGTGCATTGCTACTAGAAAACAGTTGGAGGAGATTACCCATTGCCAGACTCTCATTGCTTCTCGGCAAATAGAGTAAGATCTGTTTTCCCATTGTTTGATGTACCATACCTCTAACATATTGTCTGTTTAGATAGCAACTTTCCCAAGAGGAAGAGAGTTCTAAAAGGCCTGCAACGCAAGTGGACCACTCTCACCTCCAAGACATTTATATGCAATTTGATCTCTTCTGGGGACCACATGCCTTGAACTGTCCATCCCAAGAAATGTCCTCCCACCCCAATTGTGACGCATTCGTGGTGAATGTGGCCTTTGGAGGAAGAAGGATAAAGGGATGACCCTGACAAACTTCATTGGACTGAATCTACCACAGTAGTGAGTCTCTGCAGACTCAAAGACAGTTTTACAGGATGTTGCAAAGGTTGTAAAAGAATGGACCATTGTACTGTTAAGAGTTCACTGGAGAATTCACATGTGAAGAAAAACAGTAGGTATTAAGGTAATTGCTGCAGCCATCGAACCTAAAGCTTAAAGAACCATTTTTGCTGGAGGAAAGGGGTGAGAAAGAATATGCCTGACATGCAAACTCAAGGTAAGAATTCTGCTTTGTGGTAAAAGAGCGAGACGAATGACTGTATCTAGGCGAGTACCTACAAGCTCCCAAGACTTGAAATGGTTGAAGATGGGACTTGGTAAGATTGACTGTGATCTCCAGGAGTTGAGACAATTGGAGTAACCAATCCCTGGCTTTTTCTAGGAGATGAACAAACTCCACTCCTCACAGGTACGGAATGCTCGGCCAAACCAGTATATAAGTAAACACAAGAGGCCAGCATAAACAGTCAAATAATTGTATTTCTTAGAAGATAAACACAAAACAAAAATAGGTTAAATTTCAAACCGGTTTCGGCTTGGCAGCCTTCTTCAGTGAAACTGGCATATAATTTAGTTAGTAAACTCATAAATATTTATACATGTCACCAACTAATGACTAACAATGGTATGGTCCAGCCCCATAGTTAATGTTAAAGTATATGACAAAATACAGGTTCACCAATTCAACATAAATAATATATAAATAATATGAAAAATATTTATAACCACATAATAACTAAGGTGTAAGTTACATTTATATACAGATAGGCAGATAATATTAAAATGATTAAATCAAATTACACAATAGTGTGTTTCTCCAAGAAAAAGTACTTAAATAATATGCTTACGCATCAGAAGCATAAAGTAAAAGTAAAAAAAAAAAATAGTTCAACAATTATTTTGGCAAAATAACTCCAAAAGATTATTAGAAATATATACAAAATAGTATGTAACATAATTGTTAAATTACCATTTATGAATATGCTAAGGCAAGAATATGTAAATATGCTATAAAAACATATGTCAATATTTATGCATAAACAAATTATATACAACAATATTCACCGAAGTATCCGTTACGTAGGTATGAGCCACAGAGGTAAATAATCAAACATACATTACAAGGATATATTCATCATATAATCCTTTGACATCCATAGTATAAGTAATATAATTGTTGTTGACCATATATATAAAAAAATTCTTGTTGACCATATATATAAAAAGGCACAAAATAATTATTACAGTCTCACAAAAAAATGAGTGTCATATGAAAAAAACCCTGACATGATGTTAATCTTGTAAGAGCAACAAGTTTAAAAAATATGCACCATGGTAACAACGAATTGCGTAGCATGCACTAATAGTGCAACATGTTAGGTAATATTCTAACACTCTAAACTCGTTTAACCTGGATGAATCCATCCTTAATCAATTATTTTCGGTGTGTACCAGGGTGTTAGGTTCTATAGATGGTCATTAAGTCCTGGGAGAAAGTGTGCCCCTAAATGAATAATCCAATATTTTTCCTTGCGGTTAAGGATACTGTGCCAACCTTGTATATTGCTCCTGTCTCCAGTGATTTTGTCAATAACAATGAAGATAAATTTGGCTTTTGGATGTTTAATAGTGTGTCTGTACAAAGCGTTGGTATCCTTTTTGTTTTTAATATCACTCCTATGTTCACCCATCCTAATTCTTAGTGAACGTGATGTTTGCCCAACATAAAATGCCGAGCACTGACATGTGGTCAGATATACAACCCAAGTGCTTGAACAGTTACCAAAGACCCTAAGGTCATACACCCTACTCGTGTTGGCACTACTGAACTGCTTTAATTTGCTTACCTGATTACAAAATGAACAGTGGCCACATGGAAATGTACCCAAAAGTTGATCACCTAATATAGTCAGCTGTTTGTACTTAGCCCCTCCACTTTCCTTATGTTTGTAGTGTGAAAATATAGCTCCTAGTTTTCTACTCCTTCTGTACGAGAACTGACATTTTGGCCACAACATTTGCCTGAGATGGTTATTAGCCAGCAAAATATTCCAATTAGCATCCAGAATATTCCTGATGACATTATGGTTTCTACCATATGTAGTCACAAATCTAAGTGTAGGTTCCTGTGTAGTTTGTGATGACTCCCTGTATTTGAGTAAGGTATTCCTGTCCTGCTTGCTCGACCATGTACTGGCTGAGTGGATATCAAAGGAATGATACCCCTCTCCAAGAATCTGTTCTCAAGGTCTGCCCTGGCTTCCTCAAAATCCATCCTGGTGGAACTGATACGTTTAATCCTAAGAAACTGTGATTTAGGTATGTTGCGGATGGTGTGGCGTGGATGCATACTAGATGCATGTAATAGAGTATTGTATTGTGGATATTTCCTATGAATTTTTGTGTTCAGTGTATGATCATGATTTCTATAGACTGTTACGTCAAGAAAATCAATTGTTTGTAAATCAAATGTTATTGTAAACTGTATCCCCCATATGTTACCATTGAGATATTCAACAAATTCAAGTAAATATGTGGGGTCAGCAAGCCACACCATCCAACAATCATCTAGGTATCTACGCCATATACCAATTTCCACCATATATATATTATGTAATGGATTATATATGAGGCATTCCTCATTTTTCTAGGAGATGCCTGATTGGTGCAGGGAGGAGCCAGTTGTCCAGATAAGGAAACAATCTGAATCTGTGCAGCTTGAGATGAGATGCTACCACTGCCATGCATTTTCTGAACACCCTGGGGGCTGTGGTGAGGCAGGGCTCTGAACTAGTAATGACCGTCTCCTAACTGAATGCCCAAGAATCTTCAAGAGCACCTTCTCATTTTGATGTGATAGTACATGTCTTGAAGATCTATGAAGCATATCCATTCATCCTTCTGTAGAAGAGGCAGAATGGACTGAATCATGACCAGCCGGAACTTGGGAGTTCTTTATAAAGTGATTTAGATAACACAGGTCTCATGTCCCCTGTTTTCTTTGGCACTAAAAAGAACCTTGAGTAAATTCTGGATCCTCTTTGGTCTAGTGGGACCTCCTGGATGAACCTTTTGTCTTGCAGCTTTTGAACCTCTACAGCTGCTAACTCCTGTTGACTGGGTGGTGCACAGGAGGGAGAGCTTCTTTTTGGTGAGGGAATTTGTAAAAAGGGGAATGAAAAATCCTCTGGATATGATCTTTTGCACCTACAACTCTCTTGTGATGGCTGTCCAGGCATCTGGGTGCAAAGATAAGTGCCCCTGTGCATAGTATTGGAAGAGGCTGGGAGTTCCCTAAATGGAACTGCCTGGAAGACCTTACTGTCTGGCTGTCCTTGTGGAGTAGGATGAAGAGACTCAAAGACTGGATCTGAAGGAGGAACAGGGATATGATCCAAGGAAGATTGATTCAAAATAGCTCTTGGATAGGAGAAAGCCCTCTCTGTCACCTCGAAGGCAGAGGGACCAGGAGAAGCCTAAGTCAACCTCATCGGTGCTGAATCAGTTTAGCCTAGGTTCTCTCTGGTCCTTCACTCTGAGGAGGGAGTCTGACTCTAGCTGCCCAGCACCAAGGCTCTGACGGGAAGTGACAGCTCAAAAAAGTCTTGCAGCTGAAGTCACCCCTGGATCCGACACCAACACTTTAGCTCCGAGACTCTTCATGCTCAATGGGGTTCATTCGGAGCTGAACAGTTAGGGAGACAGAGTCAAAGAAGATGGCATCTTCGGATCTGATGTTTCAGCTCTTGGATCTGATGGTTCCGAAACAGTATGTCAGATCGGAGTACAGTAAATGATGGTATGTGAAGAAGGCTTAAGGTTCACAGATCCAATGGGAGAAAGAACTAGTAAAACTCCATCTGGATCTGTGCTCTGAAAAACTTTCTCATCATCCTGTCCACATCTGCTTTGGAAAGACTTCGGGAGGACGTGATCAAAGAAGTGGATGGAAGTTGAGACTGTTTTCTTGGGGTCTACTGTAAAAAGGGAGAGCTGAGCCTTGGAGAAACTGGCTCCAGAGACAGAAATGAAGACTCCAGAATAGAGCAGATTTAGTGAGTGAAGGAGTCGTACCTGTAGATGTCCGAAACAAGTGCTTCGAAAGTTTTGCTGGTGGCTATAATACTGGAGTGGTTTTGGAAGACTGAACAGTAGAGTGCTTCCTATGCTCCCTTGGCTCCACAGACTTAGACTTTTTTTAAGGGGGTTTGAGCACCTGAAGTAGAAGCTGAAGAAGAAGGCACTGAAGCAGAAGGAAGGCCCTTATTATCTAATTTACTATGCCCAACACTAATGGCTCTGGCATTAAACCCAGCACAAATCATACAAGGAGAGTCTACATGAGTGGGGCCTAAACAATAAATGCACTCCCTGTGGGCAAAAGAGCTGAGTATTTTATGCCCACAGGAAGTGCACTTCTTAAAACTAGTAGGCTTTTCAGCCATCTCAGTAAACTACTGATAATTCCTATACATAAAAAATATACAAAACATATACATATATATATATTTTTTTACAAAACTATATTTAAATATAACAGAAAAGTAGACGGGAAAGGTAGCTTTACCAACAATGGTAAAGAAAATACCTTAATGAGTAAGGTAAAGGAGAGAGAATATTACACCAACAACGGTAACAGTAATACCCAACAACAGGTAAAGAAAGAATTTAAAAAAATTAACAATAACCGGGTAAAGAGAGGAAGGATTACTGAATTATTGAAAAGTTATATAAAGGTGAAGAAAAATTAAATTCTAAATTCTTTTTGTTTTGACATTATTATGAGTTTCGGCTGTTCACCCGGAGGCTTCTTGGTTCTTTTACGTTCTAAAGTTATTACTTAGAAAGTTTAAAGAAATAATGTCCCCAAGCCTGTGAGAAGGCAATCCCAACTGAATCATTAGAGAAGCAAATGAGATCTGAGGTAATGCAGTGGTTAGGGGCATTATGGGTATAGGAAAAAGCTCAAGAGTCGGATCCAGGAATAGAGAGGAAAGCAGCTGGGTCAGATCAGAGAACCATGCATTGAGAAAAGAATGAAAATGACAACATCAGATCCTGCTTTTGTATTCCTGTTTAGGAACAGTCTCTATTAGTCTTTTTTTTTTGCCAAACGTACAAGACAAAAAGCTGCTCAGATACAGACAGGTCTTATAAGATCATGATGAGCCAGGAAAACCCATAGTAATTCTAGAAAGTGCCATTTTCTTCTAAAAAGGCAGCCTTTACGGATACTTAACACAGTGATTACAAGATTGAGCTAAGATGAAACTCAATTACTCCTAATTCAGACAGTTAGAATACCAAGTAAATGATAAAGCAGCATTTCCTTATATTTCATTAGAAAGAACAACACACCAACAAGAGCTCAGTTATCATTATGTTAATGTGATCCTTTCTTTGACAGAGTGACCAGGGACCTTGTGCTTTCATGGAGCCGAAGGCTACTACCCAACCTGTGTCCGTGACATCAATATACATCTCTTTTACTGGTGAAGAGAATAAAATAGGAGGCCTGGGATGGTGGAGAGTTGTTGAATCCACCAGGTTATTTCACTCTTCAGGCAGGGAAACAGGGAAATTTGTAACTCCAGTGGGTGTGCATGTTGTGTCTACCCAGATTTCAGGAACCACTGCAATTTCCTCATGTGCATTTTTGCCACGGAGAGCACATGGGGATGGTGGATGCCATGAAGTTCAGAGTTCTAAGAAAGGTTTTGGCTGATGTGTGTGAGAGAGGGATGAGGTTTTGAAAGAAAGCACTGAGCTCCTGGCCCTTCTGAATGGGAAGGGAAACCTTCATGAGGTCTGTTTGGATGCTGCATCCCAGGAAAATGTGATCCTGTGATGGGAACAAAACAGATTTTTGGTAATTTACAGTGAATTCTAGGGAAAGGAGGATGGAAGTTGTGTGGCTCAGATTTTTGTTCTAGTGCCTCTGAACTGACTGCTTGGAAAAGATCGTCCAGGTATGGGAATATTGGATGTCCTGCAGTCTGCCAAATGCCAAAAATGCCACAACTTGTGCCAGGCATTTTGTGAATACCCTTGGGATGGTAGAAAGACCAAAGAGCAAAGCTGAAAACTGAAAAAGAAATGTCCAGAGGCTATAGAGAACCTTAAATATTTCCTATAGAGAACCTTAAATATTTCCTGTAACTGGGATGAATTGGAATGTGAAGGTAGGCATCCTTTATGTCTATTGAGGCCATAAAGTCTTGAGGTAAGATCAAAGGGAACAGAGTTTGAAATGTGAGCATCCTGAAAGTGGGTACTTTCAGGTAGGTGTTGAGGAAGGAAAGATCTAGGATAGGTCTCTAGCGGCCTTCTCTCCTTGGAACTAGAAACATCCTGGAATAAAACCCTTTCCCGTCTTGATGAATAGGAACATGTTGAATGGTGTCTTAATCCAACAGGTTTTGCAACACCTGTGGAATCAGTGGAAGTTGTTCTTTGGGTGATTGGGGAATTCCCCTGAAAGGAGGTAATGAGTCCCAAACCATGAAGTACCCATTTTTTTATGATGGAAAGCACCCAAGAGAGTCTTGAATAATGTTTTCCCAAGCTGGGCATGAAAGAGAACGACAAACGGAAAGGGGTTTGGGTGATTTGGGGGTCAAAACAGTCAAATGGACCCTGGCCTGTCTAGAAAGGCCTGTTTTTGTGATGGTGCTTGTTAAGGAGTTCTAAATTATTGCTGTCTCTTCCAAGACTTTTTTGTCTTAATTTGAGAAGGCCTGGATTGCCTTCTAACAAAGACAGGCTTAGAAGGGTAGTTTATCTGGAATTTTGGGACAGGGGATACCAGGAGGTGTTATAAATCCTGCATCTCCTTCCCCTTCTGCAAAGGTTTAAATAGGTTAGCAGCTACAAGGACAAATGGGTTTAATTGTCCAGAGGAGCATCCATCAATTTGGATTTGATATCCTCTGGTAAGGGTTGGAGTCTTAACCATGCAAATCTTCTAAGGACAGATCCTGAGGCAGCTGCCGCAGTGGAAGCCTCTGTAGCACGACAGTTACATTTTACTGAGTGGCGGGTGACCTGAGAGGTTGCACCCAACAAGGACGTAGCCAGAGATTCATTCTCAGAATCAGGCAAATCTGAAATGATCTTGGATAACTGGGACAAGAGCTCTAAAGAATATTTTGTCACGTGGGTTTGTTAGTTGACTTCCCTAAAGGCAGGGGTGGCGGATGTATACACTTTCTTCCCCAGTCACTCCAAATGTCTCCTGTCCTCATCAGAAGGAAGCAAGGAGGTTGAGGGAAGAAGCCTACAGCGTTTGTCTGAAGTCACTGTGATGACCAATGGGTCAGCCGAGGGTGCTTTGAATAAAAACTTTTAGTCTGCAGGCACCATATAAAATCTGTTTTTTGGGTGCTGGAGGCTGTGAATCTTGGGAGTTTTGCTTGAAGATGCAAGTGCATCTAATAAAGATAGGGGGAACAGCTGAGGGACTGGGGGTGTCCACCTGCAGTACGTTACAGTAATGCTTTTGAACACGACATTTCAGTACCTTCCCACTTGAAACGTTCCTGCATTTTGGTCGAGGTGTCACTAAAGAAAATTTCCTCTGCTTGGTGAATCTGCCCCATTAAAATCTTCTTCTGGGGAAGCATAATCTAGCGAGGAGGGGGTCTGTGTTGAGTAAGTTAGTGACTCATAATCAGAAGATTGTTCCATTTCTGAAGAGGTTTTTCTCCTGATCCTCTTTTGTGGTGAAACAACCCAGTGAGAGGCAAGTACAGTAACCCCTGGAGGGGGTCTAAGGGACATGAGAGCATTAAAAATGCTCTGTCAAAAACCCTGCCAATCCTTCTGAGCATCAGAGGGTGGAGTAACATGTTTAACCTTTTGTTTCTTTTTGCTAGGAATATCAGCTCTATGTAGGGACGGAGGCCAGATGTAGGCCTACACTCTAGTATGCCCGAGTCCACTTCCTCCTCAACTAAAATGGTCGGGACTCTCTTAGGGCCTTCAGTAATTACAAGTCTGGGTTCCCCTTGGATGTCCATACTGGACACCTGTGGTACCTCCAAGGATGTGCTGATACCCTGCTCCAAGGTGACCTCTGTTACTCGTTTGGCCTGTGGATCAGATGATGGCCCTGATCGTATCTCCGGACTAGCGACTGTGTCTGGAGACACGTCTGGCATTGGAGGTGCAGTCAAAACTTCCAGCCTAGGTTTTTTAGCCTTCTGCTTCACTAATGACTCAGTCTCTGACCCTGAGGGACCCTCCATCCTTTTAGCAAGAAGTTTTAACTTCTGGTTTTCCAAGTACTTCTTAAGGTTTTGGGAACAAAGGATTGGCAAATTGGCCAAGCCTTATGGTAGTGGGTAAGCCAAAGACAGAAATGCACTGTTGGGTTGTCCTTATGTGGAACCTGGCATCCACACTGGCATTTGCCCTTCCTGGATGGCATTAAACCCTAAACACAACCAAACAGTATAAAAGGGATTCCCCAATGGAGCACTTATCTGAGATGCTGAAATGGAAAATTCTTCGGTGAGCAGACCATATGAACAGAAGACATGCACTGTCTGGTTGGCAAGAGGTTCTGAGGATGGTGCGTGCATACATCCAATAGCCTATGTGCAACGTACCAGGAACCTTAGGCACTAAAGTCTTTTGTATACTGGCTGATGCCAGGTCACTTGGCAGGCAATCTCCCTCATGTAAAGAATACTGCAACAGCAGAATAGAAAGACATATCCTGCTACTTTATGAATATAATATTCTGTATGATTATTGTTGTTCTCCTTAAAGGTCTGCATCCAAAATTCCACTCTCTCTCTCTGTTACTTGAGCTTCTCCCCATTTCATCTTCATCTCTTTCTACTCTGAACTATAGTTTTCTGCTTGTATAGGAGCCTTAACTGTCTTGTTCTAAAATATCCCTTCAGCTCGGGTAATCCCAATCTGTCCTGTCCTATTGGAAGAATAAACTTATCCCATTTGACTCTTGCAGTCTTCCCTTCCCAGATAAAATACTTCAGCTCTTTATTAATTGCTATCCACAACTTCTCATATGGCCGATAAATATATGCCTTACTTGTATACAAGACTAAAGGGACTAAAAACATTTTAGCTGCTTGTATCTTACTATTGATATCTATACAACCAAGCTTCCAATTTCTCTGTTTTTGTATTATCTTTTGTTTAGACTCTTCCCACATATCCTTAGCTGCTACACCAGTATCACTTTTAATCCATACTCCTAATACTTTATTTTATCGTGTCTCTATAAGTATGGACACTGCTGAAGCAATTCATATGCGGGTACATAATTTACGGCTAAAGCTTTTGTTTTAGCTTCATTAATTTTGTATCCCAAAAAGGTTTGAAACGGTCTCAACATGTTCCACAGTACTCTATTTTATACTTGACAAAACCAGAATGGGACAGTAATGTCATCTGCAAACAAAGCCAGTTTTTCTCAACTACCATACCAATTATACCCTTGAATTTCTGAGTCCCTTACTTTCTTTGCCAAATACATGTTATGGAGTATTCCTTTATTTTACATTTAGCATTATGTAGTTGTTCCTCCTCTTGCTCTGAGATCCACCCCATTTTGCAATACTTATATATTTGTCAGTCCCTTTAAATTATTCTTGTTCCTTCGTAACCACATCTCCCTTTCTTTTATTTCCACCCCATTTTTAAATTTTACTTTAGTTTTATCCCAATCCCTAGCTATATTTTCAAAAGAAGTTTCCATTTTCTTTAATAGCTCCTGAATAATTTCTACTACCCATTCCTTAAATTCCTCTCTTTTCAATAGATAGGTGGGAAAGGGCCATTGTCTCATTTTTATCTCATTATACTGTATTATTGTTTTAGTTATTATTGGCTCATGATCTGAAATAGTTATTGGGTGCATATCCAAGACCTTCAATTAAATGCACATGTTTCAGTGAAATGTAAATTCTGTGTAGCCTAACCCAATTTTTATATCTTGGGAAATAGTATGTAAATTCACTCCGAATAGATTCAAAATCCTGAATCTCTTTATGAAAGGAAGTATCCCTCTTTCTTTTACCAGAAACTACTTTACAAGAAGAATCAGCAGCCTGAATTAAACCTCAAGCCAGACTATTCCTGTCTAAAGAACTTTGAGGAGGAGCAGATAAGTTTAGTTTTTAGTTTCTTTTTGACAGGAAAAATAGGACCAAACAGTGTCCTTAATAGCAGTAGTTATCTTTCCCAGAGATGGGCACAACATTCTGACAAAACAGGGAAGACTTTCCTTTTCCCTCTCATAGGACCAACAAGAGTGGCTTTCCCTTGCCCACTGAGAGGACCCTAACAGCCACAGAGGACGTAGCTAAACCCTGGTCCATTGTGGCTGTAGGTGCTCAACCAGAGGTATCCATGGTAAAAAGTGAGTGGTCTGAGGTACAACTGGTGGTCACAGCGGAATCACCCACCTGTGTCTGAGGCAAATTACTAGTCTGCCATGATGGCAAAGGCTGTTTAACTCTTTCCTTTTGTGGCTGGAAGAAGGACTGCTGTGGGACAGACAGATTGTTCCATGGTCAAGCTGAAAATGGTGCCCTATCACCGTGGAAAGCGAGCAGAAATTCCAGTAAAAACAAAAAGTAATTTTTTTCACAGACAGAGTAGGGAGCACTTAAAACCCTTTGCCAGTCTCACAAAGTAAAATAAAAGTTTTTATACAGAGAAAATGTTTTTAAATAGTTTATACAAACGGGGGAGGGGGGGGGTCTTGTTTAAAAGAAAAATACAGTGATATCCATTAAATCAAACTCCTACACTTAAAACAACTTTCCTGAAAAAGAGGGTGTTACCAAACAAACCATTTTTTAAATGGAAGTTTTTTCCCCCAACCAGAACTTAACTGCCCAGCAAAGGAACAGCACAAGCCAACTGTCAATCCTCAAAAGCCTCAGAGTAGCATACTCTTCAGCAGTATGAAAGCTCTGAAATACTTAGCACCCCAAAATGTCTTTTTAGTCAGCTCAGGTCAAGCTGCCTGACAGTTTGAGTGCATGTAAGGTACCCTGAAGCTTTGGAAACTGGCTGGTGGTTATATCATTGTCAGCATATAACCCATATAGCTAAGGTTATTGCAGCAGTGATCAATATGATGGACATCTACTGACACTAACTTTAATCAATTGATTTTATCACCTGACTGTGGAATACTACTCTACAAGAAAATTCACTCCAGTTACTCATACAATCCGCTTTAATAAACAGCTCCCACTTTTTAAGGGTCAGTACCTTGTTTAGATGTCTAACTAGATATGATCATTCTCACTGGAGGTCATTAAAATCTTAAAAGTTGTTAATTCATCCTGAGTGTTTTCCTAAAGACCCACTGAATAAGACTAAAAAGTACAGTTTTGTACCTACCATAAATGTAGATGTTTGAGCGTATTCACTGCTGCAGTCATTACACTTGGCTTATCCTGCCGTCAGGCGGTCCCGCAGTCAGCCAGAGTTCCAAAGTCTTGGTCCGGCGTCGGTTGCTGTCGCTTCTTCCCTGACGTCAGTGCGCCAGGGGTATATAAGATGCAGCCGACGCCATTTTCTTCAGTTTTTCTTGCCCCAGATATAAGATGCCCCCAAATAGGTAGGCAACACATATTGCTAATAAAACATACATAAAAAATAAAAACAATACCTTCAGTTACAAGCAAATACACCACATAGGTTGTATAGGTTAGAAAGGTATAGATAAGTCCCAGCTAAGAAAGTGGGTTGAATCCCAAAGCTGAGGTTGGGTGGCTGGGTCTATAAAGGATTCAGGGTGGCTATGAGGCCCTGCAGCACTGCAGTGGCAAAGCCAGCTCTGGATTTAGAGTAAAGAAGCAAGTGGTAATGCTTCGTAAAGGTGTGCACTGAACTCCAAGTTGCAGCTTCCAAAATATCCTTGGTAGGTACTCCTCTAAGGTAGGCTGCTGAAGTGGCTGTTGCCCTGGTAGAATGTGGCCTAATGTTGTTAGGTACAGTTTTTCCATGCTGTGTGTAGCAGAAACGGATACAGTGTCCTATCCACTTTGAAATGGTCTGCTTTGAAATAGCCTTTCCCTGTGATCCTGCAGCATATGCTACAAACAGTTGCTCAGTTTTTCTGAAAGCTTTTGTTTTGTCCAAGTAGAAGCGTAACTGCCTGTGTATGTCCAATGAGTGCAGAAGTCTCTCCCCTTTATTCTGGGGATTTGGATAAAATGTTGGCAAGTGAATAGTTTGGTTAAGAGCCACACTGGATACCACTTTTGGCATAAATGTAGGGTTTGTTCTTAAAGAAACCCTGTCTTGACGAAAAATGATGAAAGGTTCCACTGCCATTAGTGCCTGTAACTGACTCTTCGTGCTGAGGTTATTGCCAGAAGCAAAACAGTTTTCCATGACAAAAATTTTAATTCTGCTGAATTGGCTGGCTCAAAAGGTGGTAAAGTAAGTTTTTCCAAGACAAAGTTAAGGTCCCAAGTTGGTGTTGGTGGTCTCCGGGGCGGTCTTATGTTTTTAGCCCCTCTGAGGTATTGTCTTAGTAATGGATGAGAGTAAATAGGAGGATCCGTGTTGTAATGAGCTGAAATGGCAGAGGCATGGATCTTAATAGATGAAAAGGATAGGCCTTTGTCCAGCATCTCAGTTAAGTATTGTAATATCTGAGGAATATTTGGAACAAGAGGGTCAAGGCCTTGAGCCTGGTTCCAGGCGCAGAATCATTTCCATTTTTCTGAATAAGATTTCCTGGTGCTTGGCCTCCTGGCCTCCAAAATGACATCCATAACAGCTTTAGAGAGAGGTGTTGACTGCTTGGCTAATTAACCTGCCATGCAGCCAGATTTAAGGTTTTAAGCTGGCTGTGCAGGATCTGATTGTTTTGCTGAGTCAGAAGATGAGGAATTTGAGGTAAAATCCATGCTGAGCCTTGAGCCAAGTTCTTTAAGATTGGGTACCAGTGCTGACGTGGCCAGTCCGGGGCAATCAGGATCATTTTTGGCCTCTCTAGTTTGGCTTTTAGGAGTACCTTTGAAAGGAGAGGCAGTGGTGGGAAGGCATAAACTTTTAGCGTTTTCCAGCTGAATGAAAGAGCGTCCACTTTCCATGCTTGTATGTGGGTAAGTCCTTGTGCAGAATTTCTGCAGTTGGCAGTTCAGAGGGGAGGCAAAGAGATCTATGTCTGGGCCCCCCATTTCTGAGTTATCATGCTGAATACTTGTGGGTTTAATTTCCACTCGTGAGGATCCATGATGTTTCTGCTCAAGTCATCTGCCAGAGTATTTTTCTTTCCTGGCAGGAATTGTGCTTGCAGATGAACTTGATAAGTCAGTGCTGTATTCCACATAGTCATGGCTTGTCTGCAGAGGGGTAGGAGTGTGTGCCCCCTTGCTTGTTTATGTACCACATAACTGTGGTATTGTCCGTCTTTAGTAAAAGTTGTCCTGGATGCAGAAGGTCCTTGAAAGCTGTCAGGGCATTTTGCACAGCTAGCATCTCTTTTTGATTGATGTGAAGATGCATTTGGTCTGCGGCCCACTTGCCCTAAATACATTTTTCCTTCCTTATGTGCTCCCCAGGCGTAATCCGATGCATCTGTTGTTAGTGTCTGCCTGGCTGTGGGTAAAGTGAAAGGCTGTCCCTTGTTGTGGTGGCATGCCTGTGCCCACCATCGAAACTCCTGTTGTAGGCAGGGAATAAGTGGTATTATTGCTTCCAAACTGTGACAGTGTTGAGTCCAAACACTTTTTAGATACCATTGTAACTTCCTCATATGCAGTCTGGCATATGGTATTAGTAGTATACAGGATGCCATGAACCCCAAGGCCTGCAGAATTTTTCTTGCAGGGAGTTGGGTTTTTGTTGCCATCAATTGAAAGTACTGAGTCAGTTGTCTTTGCTTGTCTGGCATGAGATAAGCCATCTGGGCAGTTGTATTTAAGCTTGCAACCAGGAATATTATCTTTTGTGAGGGCACTAGTTTTGACTTTGTTTCATTTATAGTGTATCCTAGGCCCATTAGTAATCTTTTTACAAACTCCAGATGAGTTAGTAGAATGTCCTTGCTCTCTGCTTGAATAAGGCAGTCGTCCAAGTAGGGATATATTTGAATTCCTTTTTGTCTGCAAAATGCAATTACTGGTACCAGGCATTTTGTGAAGACCTTGAGCGCAGTAGATGAGCCAAAGGGCAGTGCAGAGAATTGGTGATGCATTGTGCCAGCTATGAATCTGAGGTATCTTCTGCAATTTTGTCTGATTGGGACATGCAGGTATGACTCTTTGAGGTCCAAAGTAACAAGCCAAGCCTTCTTGCCCAGCATGGGAAGAAGTTGCTGTAGAGTCAACATTCTGAATTTCGGAACATCCAGGTAAGTATTTAGAATAGACCGGTCCAGTATGGGTCTCCAAACTTTGTCCTTTCTGGGGACCAAGAAAAGTCTTGAGTAAAATCCTTGTCCTTGTTCCTGTTGCGGCACTTTTTGAATAGCTCTCATGTCCATGAGGGCTGTAATTTGTTTTTGTGCCTCTGCCCATTGATTTTGTGGCAGGTCTGGCATTCCTTTTGGCCTTGGAAGAGTGTGAAAGTGGAACCTGTAACCCTGAGACACAATATTCAGTACCCATTTGTCTTGGGTGATTATATGCCAATTTTTTGAAAAAAGTGCTAGTTTTCCCCCTAAGGGAGCTTCCAAAAGGTAAGTGCTTGGCATTTGGAAGGGGAAGTCATTGGGACTGTTTCCTATAAGGTTGTGACTTGTCTTCTCCTCCTTTTCGGGTTGAAGCACCCCACTGGTGTGGTCTGCAAGAGCCTTGGGGCTGAGATCTACCTCTTGGGTGTCTGTATCTGCCTCTTTGTGGTCTGTCTGACACTGGAAAGGACCAATTTTTTGATGGCCAATTTCTGCTAAATCTAGGTGGCTGTACCTGTAAGAAATCTTTCACTGTTTGCATAGATTTTGCTTTATCCTCCATTTTCTTTAATACCTCTTCTGCCTTAATATCAAACAAGATATCATGCTGTAAAGGAGCATCCAATAATTTTGCCTTAACATGGTCAGGTAAACTTTGTACTTTTAACCAAGCATGCCTTCGAATCACAGATCCTTTAACTGCGGCTCTACAAGACGCCTCTAATGAATCAAAACCACATTGCAGAGCATGTTTTCCCACTTGTTCAGCTGCATGCAATAAATCCTGCATTTCCTTATAATCAGGACCTTCTAAGCTTGTAAGCATTTTCTGTTTTAACAGAGACATTAAATATTGTTGGTATTTAAGCATGTGGAACTGGCAATTTAAAGCCCTTACTGCTAAAGTTGCATAAGTGTAAACCTTCTTCCCCCATCTATCCACTGCTCTAGAATCCCTGTCAGAGGGGACTGGATTTTTAGCAGTGGAAGCCTTTAACCCTTTGGGACCCTGGGAAATAGTTTCTGGGTCAGCAGCAGGGTTTTTATAAAGAAATGTGTGAGAGTCAGGGACTCTGTAGTACCTGTCTGGCTTGACTGGTGCTGGGGGCAAAGAATCAGGGGTTAAACTAGATTCAGAGAACACATCATCCACAATATCTAACACAGGCAGAATAGCAAAGGGCCTGTGCTGAGGCAATACAAGAAAATCTCTGAGTCTTTTCTTGGATTCTGAATAATCCTGACTCTCCCAATGGAAATGCTCCCTCATGGTATGTAAAGTTCCCCCAAAAAAAAAGTAATCCTCAGGAGGAGAGGCTGAAGGAATGGATTCTTCAGCATCAGAGTCCTCATAGGGGGGTACAGAGTATCCCTGGTCTGAAGAAGAGTCAGAGGAAATGGAAACCTGATCAGAAGAATCATAGTCTGTATCCTGTCTAGGCCTTTTATCAGGAGGGGGATGGGAACCCCTGATCAGAGTAATTAGGTCTTCGGCCATTTTGAACATCTGTTCTTAGGCATGGAGGACTATCCAGGAGAATGCTGTACTTGTTTCTTTGTCTTTAATGGTGTTTTAGACTTGGTTGTTGTTTTGAAGGTAAGCTGTGAAGGTCTGAAAACACCCTCAGACGCCGGTGCCTGCTCAGTGGCTCCAGACCCATCTGAGGGATTAATTTCCGTAGGCCCAATACCTTGAGTTTCCAGAGGCCTAGTTGTCTCCACGTGGGAGTCGAAGGCGGCCTGAGGCTCTGAGGTAGCGGGTGTCAGGGGCTGCGAAAGCACCTCACTGAGAACCGGCGAACCGGCAACTGGCCTTGAAGAGGCTTTGTCGTTGGTTTTGGACCTCGGATGCCTGTCCTTATCCTTGTCTTTGCGTTTTTTGTGAATTCCGGTCGTTGGTTGTTCTGACAGCATTGTATAATTGAACCTTCGGCCAAAGTAATGCAAAGGAAAATCAAACCAACGTTTAATAGTGAGTTTGTTAAATCAAGCACAAAAACGACAACTAGTGATGTCGTGGTCAGGGCCTAGGCATGGAATACAGTAAGAATGAAAATTCTTATGCGGTATTTGCTTCCCACAAGAAATACAACTATTAACTTTTACTGACATCGGTCTGAGGCAAGAAAAACCTTCCCCAACGGGGTACTTAGCTTTATTGAAGACTTCGGTTCTGAAATTCGAATTCGAAAATCTCAGGAGTCGGCCGACTGGCACTTGCGAACTGCTTTTGCTTTGGGCACCATGCGGCAAGAAAGACTGAAGAAAATGGTGTCGGCTGCATCTTATATACCCCTGGTGCACTGACGTCAGGGAAGCGATAGCAACCGACACCGGACCAAGACTTTGGAACTCTGGCCGACTGCGGGACCGCCTGACGGCAGGATAACCCAAGTGTAATGACTGCAGCAGTGAAACACGATGAACATCTGTAATCTAATCAACTTTCTACCTTGATAAGCCATCAGAGTATTCTTTAGCCATTCACAGAAGCCCACTAGCCCCTCAGCTTTGGCTTCAAAACTGGCTGAAAAAGGGGGTTGACCAGGTTACCCGATAAAAAAATAGAACAGCATTTTAAGATGGGCTGTCTATTTATTTTCTAAAAACTAGGGATTAGAATGGGTGCCTACATCCATTCATCCCTTACAAGCAATAGCAACATGTTTTACTTTAAGTATATGTGTTTTGGGGGATTATGGTTAGTACCACCATATACATATTAAATACTAATTAAATTCTAATTATTAATGAGCTATAACAATTTATTAAGCCATAAAATGTGCAAACTTAACCAGCATTTGGGTAAGAATGTCTGTCAATCATGAGTGTTCATGGTGTTTCTCATCGTAACCACAACCAAAGCTGCATGAACTTTACTGCAGAATCTGGAATATAACCAAATGTGTGCAGTCCTGGAGGGCATAATATATTAAGCTGCAGGAAACTGTCCCCAGGAGAGCTATGAAAATCAGGGTTAAGAGGGAATGAATAAGCTTACTAGTGTGTTACATCCTATATGAACATTACAGGGGAGGGCACAAAATGCATACACTGAAATTACGCAAGCAGCCACAATTTTTGTCCTAAAAAGTAAAAAGCCCTTATTTTGGTCTGTATTAACAAAACCTAAGACCAAACTAGCAACTGCTATATGATGAAAAGGAAAATAACTAGGTCACTGATTAAATCAACGTAATACTACAGAACATTTTCACACTGCCTCAAAGTCTTGGTTTTAACTACTAAGCCAAAACACCTATTGAATAAAGGTTTAGTTTAGGTCATATATTAATGGTTCTGACAATACCTATATTTAAATCACATGTACTTTCATATATAAAAAGCTGTAGCTGTAGTCTCAGACACCCATCACCATAACTAGCATTACCCTAAATCATGGTATTACAGTAGCATTAAACCTGTGCAAACAGTGGAAATAAGGCCCAGAAAACAATGCACCTCCTCCTCCTCACTTTATGGAGGGGAAAAAAAAACAGGATGAGATCCAGACAGTTAGTATCCTGTGTATAAGAATTCTTGTGACATCCCGGCACCTCAGACTGTGAAACTTCTAACAAAGGAATGGGGGAAGCCATTATGAGACAGACAATTTTTTCTTTCAAGTAAAAGGTCCCAGTCAGCCTAACATTATGTCAACTCTTTGATATACTAAATGAGTCAGAACAACTTACTGCTTCCCCTACCAGGCCCAACATTTCCTTTTAAACAGGAGCAGACATTTGATTTCAACACAGATAGCATGCTCAGACTGTCGCTCATCACCTCTGCACTGTAGAGCTCATCTAGGTTGTTTATATGTAGCATCTACAAACAAGCAGCCAGTCCAGGCAAGCTATTAGACTCTTCAGTCAAAACATTATTTTAGCCACTAGCCATCAGGAACTTACTCAGCAAATCCCACTTATGTCAATAACCTTCCATAATCCCAGCTACAAGAAAAAAATAGCTTTAAATGGAACAATAGTGACCAGATAAAGTATAAAGTCATGTCCAATACAACTAAACCCTTGACCAGATTTATGAAAATTCCTGGAAATGTATTTCCAGATAACAGCCTGTTATATGGCTGAGGCACAGCGTACATACGTACATCTGTATTTTCCATGCATTAACCAGTGGAGAAAACTAATTCAGCTGGACTATTTTCAGGTTCATCATGGAAAGAAACAAAAACACACGGGACTGTTGAGGAAATTAACATGCACAACTGTTCGACAGTTTACATGAAATGCGCCAAATTAAAGTCTACAGAGCCTCTGTAACAAAACTACAGCATCTCTTTGGAGTAATGCAAGGAACAAAAATAAACAGCCATGTCATAGATCACTGATGCCTATGCAGTTTGCTGGTAGACAGGATGCCTCCCTCCCTTCCAATAAGCAGATACCACTCACTTACGTAACCGGCATGTACTCCCATCTGGAAAATATTAGGGTCCAACCAAACACCCTAATAATGGGCGACTTCAACTACTCCACCATTAACTGGAAAAACTACTCGTGTACCAACTCCTTAGCTCAACGCTTTCTGGAATTCATAAACTCCAATGCCCTGGATCAACTTATCCACACCCCCACCAGGGGCAACAATATCCTAGACCTAGTCATTGCCAACATGAATGACTAGTGTTCCACACCTGAAGTCAACTCCTCGTTGGTCTGATCCGACCATAAGCTAATCACCCTTGATATCCACATCCTGCCCCCACCCCCCATTAAAGAAACCACGGTAAAAAATTTCTCCAAAGCCAACTTCATGCTTCTTAAGACAGAAGTGGTGAACTTCATGACACCCATGCAGATGGACAATACAGTTACAACTGCTGAATCCTACACAAATGCACTCTATAAGCATTTACACGAGTGCATGGATCGTGCTATCCCAAACAGAACCAAGATGCCATCCTCCAAAAAAAGGAAGCCAATCTGGTGGTCCCCTGCCATAAACAAACTATACAACAGAAGGAAGAAACTGTTGCAAAAGAGAGTAAAATCCCATGAGTGCAGGAGCACCCTGGTCAGCCTCAGTAAGAAGCTGAGATCCCTTATAAGATCCTCCAAAGCTAGCTACGAAAACAAAATCACCACCAATTCTAAGGGCAACCACAAAGCATTCTATAGCTATGTCAAGAATCTCAATGGCAACACCCAGATCTGCTCTGAGTTACAGCACAAAGGCACGAAAATTACTGAACCAACTGATATTGCCAACATCCTGGCAGATAGGTTCGGTGCTAACCCCCACCCCCACCCCCTAAAGGGCCCATATCTATACAGGAAGAATGCAGAGTCCCTGTAATCACAACTACGCAGGTAGAAGCTGCACTCTCTAAAGCCAAAAACACAGCATCCATGTGACTGGACAACATCCCAGGCTGCGTTTTACACTAACTTCAGAATGAAATGGCTCCTCACCTAAGCACCATGTTCAATAATAGCCTCGCAACAGGCTTTGTGCCCACTGAATGGCGCACAGCAATAGTTATCCCACTCCACAAAGGGGGAGCCACCACTGATCCTGGCAACTATCGCCTTATTAGCCTGACGAGCCTGGTCTGCAAGGCCATGGAACTCATAAACAAAGACATTGGTAACCTCCAAACTCTGGATCTCACCCAGTTCTTGTTTGTGAAAGGCAGATCATGCCTCCTGAACCTGATAGACTTCTTTGAGGCAGTCAACAAAGCCGTTGATGAGGGTAAGGTGATTCACACAGCATATCTTGACCTCGCCAAGGCTTTTGACACCATCCCACATTCTGGAATTATAGCTAAACTCACTAAACTAGGTATAAATCCCTACGTCACAAGATGGGTTGCCAACTGGCTCAGAACCCACACTGTGAAAGTTGCAGACTCCAAATCTGACCTCAAACCAGTGACAAGTGAAGTACAACAGGGTTCAGTCATGGGACCTCTCCTGTTTGGTATCTACTTCTCTGAAGTACAGGCGAACACAGAAGGCCTCTTGCTAACTAAGTTCGCAGATGACAGCAAACTAGGAGCCACAGTCAAGTCCCCAAATGATGTGGACATCCTACAGAAGGGCCTCGCTGAGACAGATGCCTGGTGTCAGAGCCATGGCCTCAAGCTCAATGCCAAAAAGTGCAGTGTCATCCCCTTTGGTAAAAACTCTGTACCCATGAACTACCACATAGGTAGCAATCTACTTAACACCGAATGTGTGATAAGAGACCTTGGGACCCAGGTGGACAGTAGCCTCTCCTTTGACGGTCACATTGTCTCAGTAGTCAGGAAGTCCTTCGAAGTGGCACACCTTATCATAAAAGGGTTCACATCCTGGAAAAAAAGAAGTCATTGTTCCCCTCTACTCGACACTCATTAGACCCATTATAGAGTACAACACCCCTTTTGGAATGTACCTCACAAGACATCTGCAGCAGCTGGAAAGGCCACAGAAGTACCTCACACAAAGAGGATTACTGGCTTCAAACAAATGCCCTACACTGACCATCTCAAAAAACTCCAGCTTTACTTCGTAGCATATCGCCTACTCAGAGGTAATCTCTGCCTAACATCCCAATCCCGCAGAACTATACCCTCTAGGGACCTAAACCTTGTCACCACAATAAACAGGACATGCTGGAGGGATAGATTCCTGTCCCAGAGACTTCCCATACTCTGGAACAGGCTACCCATCTAAGTCAAGCAAAGTTCTTCATTAGCACTCTTCAAGAAAAATCTTGATGAGTGGATGGGAAATAGGAAATACACCCCAGGGATGATCACTTCTGTGTGTCTGCTCGACAGTGGCACAGGAAAATAACTTTCTTGGGTGGCATAAGCCAGGGAACCTTGCTGGCTAGGCTTACATAGGCCCTTGGGCCGACAGCCTAGTACCTACCTATGAACCTAAGATCATACCCCTTCAATTGTCCAGAAATTTGCAGAATGTCCATATAGTTGCCTTATGCAATTTGTTTGTTCCTTGCAAAACATGTGGGTTTTTTTGACAAATGACTGAAACCTAAAGTCACTAAATAAATGACAGACATACGGATTTTGGATGTTATATCCTTTAGAAAATATATGTAAATTCAAAAACCTATTATTCTAGCAACTTTTTAATAACAGCAATATTTAAAATGTGTCCCTGAGCCTTTATTCCCCCATTAATTTTTGGTTTTGCCCAGAACTCTTGTGCTAAAATGGTGAGATGTGTGCAAGAAATGACTGGAAGCAAGAAACAATGATGGGGTAAATCACCGGGGAAAAAGTACTAAAAAAAAAAAATCAAAAGCAGCAAAAGCAGTAGCAACTGGATAAGCTCTCGTTCATCTGCTGTTCACACATTAATGATACCCTGTGAACTCCATGGCTCACCTCCATGCTTATGTCTTACTCTGTGGATTCATAGCAAAGGATCAGGAAAGGGGAATTATCCTGTTATGAAAAAAATTAGGACTTTTCTACATCCAATACTGATGCAGCAGTGAACTGCAAGAATATATATGATTTCATGCATCAGTGGCACTGAGAAATGGAGCCCTGACTACAACCAAGGCAACCTAGGTCCTGTTAGAGCCCCTGGCACTGGAGAAGCCAGCAGGTTGGGAAAGAAGTGAAAAGACATTGGGCACTTGCCACTCTTGAGGGGAAAGGACGGCTTTGCATGCACACAAGGTTGTGTAATCTCCTTGGTGAAGACTAAGGAGACCACATCTTCTACTGCATGAGGAAGGCCACGATCCTTGAAATAAAGTCCCTCTCAGATAGCCCGCTGCACACACTTCCCAGTACCTCACTGGGTACACATATAGATAAGGATGGGGAGAAAAACAAAGCCTTCAAACCATCCCCGAGTCCTACTTATACGATGACCATCCTCAATCATGTCTTGACTGGGAATGGGAATTAATTTGCTAAATGGCTGAGAGAGGATCTAATGTTTAACAGGCAGCAAGGGCAAAAGTTGTATTAAAAAAAAAGAATAGAAATTATTTACTTGTACGAATCTCCAGTACATAAATTATTTCATTTCCCAAAATCCTTACAATGTAAATTACATTATTGCTGTCCTTAACACCTACACTTTAATAGGGTCTCGTATCTCATGACATGTCACTTACATAAGGAAGCCTCCCCATACAATGACCCAGACAATTACAGTAATGTCATTATAAACCCGTCCTGAAAAGAAAAAAAAAAATACTACAATAGAAGCACCTGCCATTTTTTACTATTAAAAATGTTTCCAATCCTAGGCGGGTTTCAAAGAAAGTGGCCTTACTGCCTTCAATATTCAACAGAAGAATATAATTTTGAGCTTCTTAAAGGCACTTTTCTGAACCCAGCTATACTTTTAAAATCATGTATAATAAAATCATACAGGCCGCGGTGGTGCAGTGGTTAGCATTGTCACCTCACAGCAAGAGATTCTCCGGTTCAATTCTCGGCTGGAGCGCCTTTCTGTGTGAAGTCTGCAAGTCTTCCCCACAGTTGAGTGATGTTTAAAGACATGCAGGTAGGTGTGTGCGTGAATGGGTGTGCCTTCGTTGAAGGCTGGGCATCGGGCTGGCACTGTAAAAAATCTACTGCCAATCATAAGTGGACCGGCGTTCCGCTGTGGCGACCTCTAACTGGGAAAAGCTGAAAGACATTACTATAATAAAATTAAATCATCAAGTGATCCACAATGATACTTTCTACAAGTGATAAAGTACAGTTTTGTACCTACCATAAATGTAGATGTCCGATAGGTATGCATCTGCAGTCCTAACATATGGGTTGTCCTGCCTCAGGCAGCCCTTCGGTCGGCTGGATTCCAAAGTCTGGGTCTGGCCTCGGCTGATGTCGCACTTCACCCGACGTCACAGCTGCTGGGGTATAAAGGCATCAGCCGACGCCATTTTCCTCAGTGTTTCTTGCCCCAGATGCCAGGTGCCCTCTAGGAAGGCTAAATTTGGATAAATGCAAATAATTCCAAACAGTAGAGAGCAAAATATATATATATATATATATATATATATATATATATATACATATATACAAACAAATACACCATAATAGATTCCCCCAGCTAGCTAAAAGAGGGTAAGTACCCTAGGAATACCACAGAGGGGAAGGAGGGTGGGTAATCCTGACTGCAGATGCATACCTATCGGACATCTACATTTATGGTAGGTACAAAACTGTACTATGTCCTTCAAGGATGCATCTGCAGTCCTAACATATGGGTAGAATACCATAGCCAAACTGGGGGAGGAAGCACTAAGATAAAGATGGTGTAGTTAAGATCCCTTGCAAAACAGCAGTTGCAAAACCTGCTCGGGATCTGGAGTATAAAGGAAGATTATAATGCTTGGCAAATGTATGCACGGAGCTCCAAGTAGCAGCTTCTAAAATGTCTTTGGTAGCCACTCCTCGTAGGAAAGCTGTAGTGGTGGCTGTAGCTCTTGTGGAGTGAGACCTGATATTTTCAGGAGTTGTCTTTCCGTGAAAAGAGTAGCAAAATCTAATGCAATTTCCTATCCATTTTGAGATTGTCTGTTTTGAAATTGTTTTCCTTGCACTCCTGTTGCATATGCTACCAGAATCTGGTCAGTTTTTCTGTTGGTCTTAGTTCTGTCCAGATAGTAGCGTAATTGTCTGTGCACATCCAAGGTATGTAGTAGTCTTCCCCCCTGTTCTGTGGGTTGGGGAAGAATGTAGGTAAATGAATCGCTTGGTTCAATGATACTCTGGAGACCACTTTTGGCATAAAAGTAGGATTAGTTCTCAGAGACACTCTATCCTGATGGAAGATAAGGCAGGGCTGTACTGCCATTAATGCCTGTAACTCAGATACCCTTCTTGCTGAAGTGGTTGCTAGCAGGAAAGCAGTTTTCCAAGATAAGAACTGTAAGTCTGCTGTTGCTGCTGGTTCAAAAGGGGGAAGTGTTAATTTTTCCAGCACAAAGTTGAGATCCCATGTAGGTAAAGGTGGTTTCCTTGGAGGCTTTACATTTTTGATTCCTCTCAAGAACTGCCTGAGTAGAGGATGACAGAAGACAGGAGGATCCATGTTGTATTCTGCTGAAATTGCTGATGCATGAATCTTAATGGAGGAGTAGGACAGGCCATTGTGGAACAGTTCTGCTAAGTATTCCAGGATGTGTGCTATGTTTGCCAACGAGACATTTTCTCCCTTTGCTGCACTCCAAATGAGGTATCTTTTCCATTTGGCTGAATAAGTTTTCCTTGTGGAGGGTCTGCGTGCCTCCAGGATAATGTCCTTAACCCTCTGAGATAAATCTGGTTTATTTTGTTTTATGCAATATTCCAAGCAGCTAGCTGCAGTGTTTTCAAGTTTGGATGCAGGGTCTTGTAGTTGTTCTGTGTTAGAAGTAAGGGACATAGAGGTAGAGGCCATGAGTGTGTCCGAGACATGCTTCTCAGTAGCGGGTACCAATGTTGCCTTGGCCAGTCTGGAGCTATCAGGATTACCCTTGGCCGTTCCTCTCTGATCTTCAGTAGGACTTTGTACATTAAAGGAAGAGGTGGAAATGCATATGCTGTCAGGTTTTTCCAGCTGAAGGAAAGGGAGTCCACCCTCCAGGCAAGTGGGTGGTATGCTCTTGTGCAGAATTTCTTCAATTGGTGGTTGTGTGGGGAGGCGAACAGGTCTATCTCTGGCATTCCCTATTTCTTTGTTATGGTTCTGAAGATATCTGGATGCAGCATCCATTTGTGAGCACCCGTGGTAGTTCTGCTTAAGGTGTCTGCTAGTGAATTTTCTTTTCCTGGTACAAATCTGGCCTGTAGTTGAATGTTGAGACTCGGGGCCAAATTCCACAGGTCCATTGCCATCCGGCATAGAGGGTATGAGTGTGTACCTCCCTGTTTGTTGATGTACCACATGACTGTGGTATTGTCCGTCCTTATCAGCAGGTGACCTTGTTGTAGGAATGGTCTGAATGCCTGGATTGCATGTTTCACTGCCAGCATCTCCTTTAGATTTATGTGTAGATTCAGCTGGTCTTGGGTCCATAGGCCTTGTATACACTTGTCCTCCATGTGTGCCCCCCCAGCCTAGGTCTGAGGCATCCGTGGTGATGGTCTGGCTTGGATGTGGTTTGTGGAAAGGCAATCCTCTGTTCATCTGACAGGCCTGAGCCCACCACAGGAATTCTTGTTTCAGGCATGGAATTATTGGAATCTGGGCTTCTAGACTGTGCTTGTGTTGAGACCATACATTCCTTAGGTACCATTGCAACTTTCTCATATGCAGCCTGGCATGCGGAATCAATATTATGCAGGATGCCATGTAACCCAGGGCTTGCAGGACTTTCCTTGCAGTAAGCGGAGTTTGTGTTGTTAATGTCCTGAAGTGGACTGGTAGTTGCTTTTGTTTTTCTTCTGTGAGAAAAACCATCTGAGTTGATGGATCCAGTTCTGCACCCAAAAATGTTATCCTTTGGGATGGTACTAGTCTTGACTTTTGAATGTTGACTGTGTATCCCAAGGCTTTCAACAGTTGTATGACATTTTCCAAATCTTTTGTTAATTTTGTCTTGTTGTCCGCTTGTATTAGGCAGTCGTCCAGGTATGGGTAAATTTGAATTCCCTGAAGCCTGCAATGAGCAATTACTGATGCCAGGCATTTCGTGAATACTCTGGGCGCAGTAGATAAGCCAAAGGGCAATGCTGAGAATTGATAATGCTCTGATCCTGCAAGAAATCTGAGGTGTCTTCTGCAATTCTGGTCGTATAGGGACGTGCAGGTATGCCTCCTTGAGATCTAGAGTCACCAGTCAAGACTCCTTGCCCAGCATGGGAAGAAGTTGCTGGAGGGTCAGCATTTTGAATTTTGGAACAATGAGGTATGTGTTCAGTGCGGACAAGTCGAGAATAGGTCTTCATTGATTTTCTTTTCTTGGTACAAGGAAAAGCCTGGAGTAAAATCCTTGGCCTTGTTCCAAAGGTGGTACCTTTTCTATAGCTCTCATCCTTAGCAAGTTGTTGATTTGTCTTTGAGCCTCTGTTTTTTGGCTTGGTGGTAGGTTTGGTATTCCTCTCTTTTTTGGTAGAGTGTGGAAGTGAAACCTGTACCCCTTGTCTATTGTTTGTAAAGTCCATTTGTCTCCTGTAATGCAATGCCAGTTATCTGAAAATAAGGCTAGCTTTCCGCCCAAGGGTGCTTCCAGTTGTTCCCTGGTAGGCGGAACCAGAGCCAAGTCATTGTGTCTGTCCTGTGGAAGTGGTTGTAGTTGCATCTGTGGCAGCACTTCAGTGGCAACCTGCCAACCAGAGATGTCCCCTGTAGGCACCCCTAGACTGACCTCTGCCTCTTGGGCGTCTATTTCTGCCTCTCTGTGCTCTGGAGGTGTCTGGAAAGGACCAATTCTTCGAAGGCCAATTTCTGCTAAACCTCGGAGGTTGGACCTGTAAGAAATCCTTGACTGGACAGATTTTGCTTTTTCTTCCACTTTCTTTAGAACCTCCTGTGCAGGGGAGCCAAACAAACTTTGTTTCTCCATAGGAGCATCTAGGAGTTTTGACTTAACATGGTCTGGTAAGGATTGTTCTTTTAACCAGGCATGCCTTCGAATCACTGCTCCAGTCATAGCTGACCTAAAGGAAGCCTCCAGTGCATCATAGCCACATTTTAAGAAATGATTACTGACCTGCTGAGAGTTATGTACCAAATCCTGAAGGGACTTGCGGTCTATGGGTTCAGGAGAGGACAGTTTTTTATTTAGCTGGTCTAACAAAATTTCCTGGTACTGAATCATGTGAAATTGACAGTTTAAGGCCCTGTCCGAAAGAGTAGCAGAAGTATAAACCTTTTTACCCCATCTCTCTAATGCTCTAGATTCCCTTTCAGAGGGAAGAGGGTTTTTGGCAGAGGCAGCTGCCACACCTTTAGGGCCCTGGGAAATGGTTTCTGGGTCTGCAACAAGAGCCTTATACAAGTGGTAGTGTGTGTCCGGGACCCTGTAATATCTGTCAGGCTTGGCAGGGGCCGGAGGAAGAGAATCAGGGGCAGTACTGGCATCATTATATGCATCATCAACAACTGATAGTACTGGAGGAATGGCTAAAGGCCTATGCTGTGGTAGGTGTAAAAAAGTCCTTAGCCTTTTCCTTGAATCTGAAAAATCCTGGCCCTGCCATTGGAAGTGTTCCCTCATAGAATGTAGGGTTTCCCCAAAAAAAAATTCTTCAGGAGGAGAAGCAGAAGGAATGGAGTCTTCTGCATCAGAATCCTCATAAGGAGAATATGGGCCTTCCTGGTGGTCTGAAATATCTGAGTCATCCGAGGAATAGTCTGTAGAGACAGGTTCCGGGGGTTCAGTCCTAGGCCTCTTATCTGGAGGAGGTTGAGAGGCCCTGTCTGGGTGAGGTTGGGATCCCCTGATCAAAGAAATAAGATCCTCAGCCAGGCTGAGTATCTGGGAACTAGAGATAGGCCTGTGTGTGGGAGCTTTAGTAGGTAAGGCCTTAGAAGATTTAGCTGCTTTAGCCCTGGAAAAGGCCTTGATAGACATAGAAGCAGGGGGTCTAGCAGCCCCACGTGCAGGGGTAGAAATGTCTAAAGGAATAGTGTCTGACAAATCCTGGGTGCCTGCTTCTGTAGCAGTAATTTCAGTAGCAGATTCAGCCATGCTCTGTGAGGCCTCGGATATCGGAGGCATGCTTTCGGCCGAAGGAAGAACCGAGGACTCGGTTTCAGCCGAAACCGAGACACTCGCGGTTGGCCTAACCGTGGTTTCAGCGAAACCGCGACCGCAGTGTCGGTCCTTTTCCTTGCGCTTTTTAGCTAATTGTGTAGTCGGAGTCTCCGACGGCATTTTATATGCAAAAGCGGGACCAAAAAACTCCTCTGCAAACTCCGACCGACGTCTAAGCGTCCGTCGGTTGAAGGAAGCATAGGCTAGACAAGCTGATACATCGTGGTCTGGGCCTAAGCAAGGAAGGCAGTAAGAGTGGAAATCCTTATGAGGTATTTGTTTCCCACAAGTTAAACAATTATTTACTTTGTCTGACATCGGCTGAGGCAAGAAAGAGTCCCCAACGGGGTACTTAGCTTTTTTAGAAGTCTTCGGTAGTAGAAATCTCTGGATCTGACCGACCGGCACTTGCGAACAGCTTCTGCTTCGGGCACCACGCGGCAAGAAAGACTGAGGAAAATGGCGTCGGCTGATGCCTTTATACCCCAGCAGCTGTGACGTCGGGTGAAGTGCGACATCAGCCGAGGCCAGACCCAGACTTTGGAATCCGGCCGACCGAAGGGCTGCCTGAGGCAGGACAACCCATATGTTAGGACTGCAGATGCATCCTTGAAGGACATCTACAACATGTAAATGCAGGAATTTTGTCTTCTCCACAGCTTGGCAAAAATCTGAATTGCTTCTCATTCCTCAGTATCAGGGTGTATATGTTCCTCTTGTCAACAACTGCTATGACATCATATTCTGGGCAAGGAGGCACATGCTTGTAAGACTGGAAAGCAAAAGCATAAACAAGACAGACAATGCCCAACTTACAGGAAAAACCTACCCAGAGGATGGTAATCACCCACTGCTGAATGTGTATTCACAGTTCAGTATAAGCAGCAAATACAAACCTGTTACATCCCAAAATGGGTAGCCTTCTGCAATGGGTAACAAACGGTAAAGAAATGACAAACAAGGAAGCTGAAGTGAGAGAATGGCCAAAGCACAAGGACACAGAAAACACAATCCTGAAGTAAAGATGTGTCAAAGGAGGCACAAGCCCTGGGACTACGATCCAGTAATGTTTTCCGCGTGTGACAAAATGACCAAGCAGGCATAGCCCAAACTTGTACAGGAATTATTTCTAAAGAAGGTATTAGAAGCAGCCATGCCACTGATGGTCAAATGTTGGCAGCAGCACTATTTTTCAATGGATGGTTTGCTGTATGGAGACAAGGTGATTAGCAATACACTTGAACAGTTTGCGTAGCCACTGCAAGTCCTCCTACCCGATGTAACGAAAATAATTGATCTATCCCCAGTCAAAGACCAAACACAGACAAAAGGCCTGCAGCTTATAGCTCCTAAGATGATTGGGAGGAACAGTCAAGCTTCCAAATCTGATACGTTTAGAGAATACACAAGTCTTTCTACCATGAAGATGAAGCCCTAAGAAGGAAGATAGTTCTTCAAAGGCAGGTTAAGATGCACAACCTCCTTAAGAACTGCTTAACCAGACTGTTCAGTTTTACCCTCCACAAAGATTCAATGTGCAGACATGCCTGAAATACGCAGCCTAGACCTGCAATAACCAAAACCCAAGAAGTCATGATCATCTATGAATAAACTAAGTAATGTAGTCTTCACAGCACTTCTCCACCTAAATGAAGACTTTTCTCTATGTGACAGAAAACACATGACAACTGGAAGGCTTCTTGGTGGCATGAATCACCTCCAACACTTTTGTTGCAAAGTTCATCAGGAGCAAGGAATCTAAAAAAACAAGCATTAAGGTGGTGCAGGCTGTCATTCCAAGCCAGGGGAATGTCCTTGGCTTGTAATGGGATATTTTGCTGTTCAGCCAGGAAGAGAGAGACTGAAACCACACCCTTCTCAGTTACCAAAGGGCAGAGATGAAAATTCATCTTTCTTGTCTGACATTTTGAGAAGAAATTAAATTAAAAGGAATGGACCATAGGTGTACAGGTATCTTTCCCACTACGAGGGCAAAAACATACCACATGACCACTAATAAACAGGGGAGCACTATGTTTTCCTGAGTGGCAAGTAAGTCAACTCTAGGGGTGTTGAGACACTTAAAGGCCCCCCCCCCAAAAAAAAGGATTCCCTGAAACCATCCATTTATTACATCTATTAATTGGAACTGATCCAGAGAGTCTCTTCACCTATGACCCTAGCCAAACAGAGCCAACAAGTATAAGAATGTGCAACAAAGATGCAAACTAACACATGAGTACTAAACGTAAATGTTTGTATACAGTACAATTCAGTAGCATACATTTTCTGAATGCATGCAGTATGTTCAGCTAAAAAAAATATAGAGAGTTACATACTATTCATTACATACACTGCATTCCATTGTGTTTCACAAGGGGTTGGGACAGTGGCCTAATGGTTAAGGTGTTTGCCTTACAAACACAAGGTACAGGGTTTGAATCTCACAGGGAATAATTTGCTAGGCTTAAAATGGCTCGCAAGGGCAGTTAGCCTAGTATGAACCTATGAACCTATATAAAGCAAAAATGCCAATGAATTCACATTTTGTCAGACAAATGTCTGACCTGTGTGTTGATCGAACCCCGAATAATGGTTTATGTGAAATCAGATGCTGGTTTGCAGTTTTCTAACTTGAGAAACTGATTAAACTTTGTTTTACTTACTGGCTTAATCTTATTTTGTAAACATGTGATTAGTCTAAATCCCTAAAGTAGTCACATTTTCTCTCTTTAGCCAGATAGGTTTTTAAGATCCTTGAAATGCATCACATTAATAACTTGTTTAATTTTGTCTGGAATGTCACTTCAACATGCTAGGGTGAGTTCTTAGAATGAAGTTCAGGTTAGCTACCCAGGTGAATCAATCTCATTTTAGTTATCTGAATTAATTTGAAATTTTAAGAAGAATACACGGCTATCATAAGAAAAACCACACAATAAGAATTAGGACACTGACAGTAATGGCAAATCTTGCTTCTGGGTTAAATAGATTAGAAATTATGTAGAAGCTCAGACGTGGCAGTTAATTCTGCATGGGCAGTGAAGAACAAAGACTAATCTGAGGTAACACCTAGGTATTGCTGAGAAGCCGTTAATAAGGGTATGCAGAATGACATACGTTTTAGATCTACTTATTAATTTGTAGAGCATGGAGCACAGTAATTATGTTGTGAAATTGGAAAAATGATAAACTTGTTAGACAAGTCCCTAATGCAAGACTCAAACTCAAAAGCACTCAGAAATGCCTAACAAAAGCTTGTTAAGTACACAAGCGCTGTTAAAGATTAGGTCTCCCTCTAGGGAGTAATGCTGCAGAGTCGGAAGGTAAATCAGTGTTTAAAAGCGGTCAGAACTTCATTCTGCCACACTTACAAACACGGTGAATTTCTTGACATCCATGTCTCTATACATATAAGCTGGTTACAATCAGATAACAGATCATAATCCTTTGTGTTATTAACTATTTCCATAGCAGCATTAAGCCTCTCTATAGATCAGTGTATTAGAGAGCAAAGGTTAGCAACCAAGCGAAAATCAGGTGTGGATGATGCAGAATTTGGGAAAGAGAATGATCAGTGAGCCAGAAACTAAAAGGAGCGGTGCCTGTGTTGAGTGCGAGATTGTATATAAAAGATTAGGGTGTATAGTACTGGAATCATTATGTAATTACACTCAGGTTTATCTAAACAGTCTTGTACCCAATGTTTCAAAGCAGAAAGGGGATACTCCAAGTATTTGAGTAGTGGGAAGGCAGAAGCTACCTGTAGCTGCTACAGATCAAGTTTCTTGAATGTCTGCTCCATAGTGAATGCCACAATGACATCATCAAATCGGTAGTTTAATGTATCTTTCACTTCGTACGGATTTATTTGATTGACTTATAATGCTACAGGAATGCACTTTTATTAGGTTGTACAGTGACTATAGGGGAATACCCAAAGGGTAAATCTCGCCTCATCTGGCAATTTGTTACTCAACTTTTTTTTATATTAAGTAGCAAGGAATTCTCCTGTGTGACTGTGCTACTGTTTTCTTACTAAGGTCAGTTTGCAAATATACAAGATAACTTTTCACTTTCCCTGTACCTTCAAGTATGTCTCTGCATTGCTGAACTATACACACTTTATTGTTATACAGTAAACTCACAGTAAACCGGAACTCAAGCAACCAGCAAAAAAAAAAAAAAAAATATCAAAGAAATACAGTATGATTTTCATTTGTTGCACTTTCTGTCGTTGCCCCCCCCCCCCCCCCGAAACATACCTTAATGTTTTTAGAGTTTTAAAAAAGAAGACAGGAATAAATTACCTCTTTCTCCCCAATCTGAGAACAAGTCAAACCAAATGAATAGTATAGGGTACAGTACTAGTCAGGCCTACTTTTTAATGGTAGCTGTCAAGCAACCAGAAACTACAATTATCCAGCATCTACCAATCGCCATGGGTGCCGGTTAACTGAGACTTTACTGTAGTGCTCTTGTAGCATTATGATGCCCAATTCCTTCACTACAGGATAGCTCATCAATGAGAGTATACCTCCAGAAAACACAGAATTTCTTTACTTATTTATCATTTGTTTAACGGGATAGTCCAACTGGGTGAAAGCCCATTTTCAGTGGAGGCCCAGGGAGAAAAGCTACAAAAACAGTTAACAATACTAGCATACAATTAGAAATGGATACATTTTGAAACACAAAATAATTAGAAATAGATACATTTTGAAACACAAGCATTTAGGAACACAAATATCCAAAAATATTTAAGAATACTAGTTTGAACACACCATAATGACTAGATGCATTAAGAATTATGACATTGCTGTGTGTTCACCTGCATTTTTTTAACCACAAAATATCCTTTTAATGGTAAACATTTGTACAAGTTATTTGTAAATACGTTTGTGTTTTTCAAACGTGGCACTGATTTTAATGTGTGCACCTCTATGATGTGTACAGATGTCCATGTGTCCAGTTACCAAATCAACATTTTTATCATTCTATTTATTAAGATTACAGAATCATCTATGGTTTAACTACATTCAGTTTTGTGATGTGCATAAAATGTCTCATCTTTAACTTCGGTCTTGATGCAAAACCTATCATGTTCATTTTCATCAGTTAAAGAAGTGTGCACACACATGGCAAAGGCACTGTGGACCTCCACTGTGACATGAACTATACATCTCCCCACCACCACCAAGGCTGCATTGGGCAATTACAAATTCCCTCACTGCCAGGATGCCAGCAAGGACATAAAATGCCGTCATGACTGCTTGAATGATTGTCCCTCCAGCCAGTATTCAACTTGACCCTGGGTGAAACTCCCAAATAAGGAAGTAAATAGGTTGTGTCTAATTTGAAGATTTGATGTTCAGTGGGCATGGAGGAAAAATAAATTATAATAATTAAAAAGCAGTGTGCAGACTCTGCAAGGTGCACACAAACTACTGAAACCTGATTAGGATTAATACTGTCTCATGAAAATATTAAAGTGACCCACATCTGCACAAGTAAACGTATACCAAATCATACCCCCCTCAATAAATGAAAAATGTACCAAATCTCACCACTAAAGGGCCATTACAGAGACCTCTGACTCCTGTTGTCATATCAGTAATTTTTTTTTTTAAACAATTGTAATTTTTTTTTTTTTTAACTGTTGAACAACCAGTCTTCTCTTCTCTACTCATGATCAAGATCTGCATTTTTTATTTTTTTTTTTGAAAAACACCAACTACAAATCTTGAACTCTGGCTCCATGGAGTCATACATGAAAACGGAATTCTACTTGCCACTACTTTCTCTGCAAACAAGAGGTTTAAAAATATATACCAACAGATCAATACAGGATATTGCCAGTCCCATTTTTCAAAAATGGAAAAAAAAAACCACAGAGGATTAGAACACTGACGTATAAATGATTCAAAACAAAAATGATTCAGTACATATTCAATGTTTGTGCCACCCGCAGTCTCTAATTTTTTTTTATGATCATAAAAATTACAAAGACTACATCTGGATATGCACACCCACATATTATCATTTCCAAGTTATACTGCTGTTAATGAGAAACAACCTTGAAAATTATATAAATATTACCAGCTGTTAACACTCATTCCCTTATTGTATTGGGCCACAGTACCCCAGAACAGCTGACTCATTTAATTTTACATTATTGACTACCTTTCCTTCATTCAAATCTGACTGGTATTTCTATACTTTTCCTCATAGTGCCTGCATATTTGAACTGTTTCTTACTGAAATTGGTACACCTCGTTTGCTGTAGCATAGACTAGATCCAGGCCTGCTGAATCTAGCTTTGTTTGTATGCTTGTTGTTTGTTTGCTTGTTATTTCCATGAAAAGCTAATTCCACCTAAAACGCAGCTTTTCAGCGCTTCTGCGGATCCCTAGTGATATCTGGATTGCTTACTGTACTTATTTCATTGTTTCACTTGAAAGAAAGTTACTGTTTGTCGTTTTTGCTGTAACACATTGCATTTAAGTTATCTGGCACTTGCCCACTAAAGCAATTATATAAGTCAGCACTAAAAAATTAAAAGCACTACACCATCACAAACTCCCCTTGAGTACCTTGTTCCCCATTAGCCCTTTTTTTCAATTATAAAGGAATTCCCAATACTATTCTAGCATGTCCAAAGGTCAGTTGTCAATCTGCTCTAAGGTCCAGCTGGTGAATCTGGGAATCTTGAGGCAATGTTACAACTGCCTCATGTACACAGACAACCCTCTCCTCCTCCCAACAAATTCCAACACATGTGAGAGATGCAACCATATAGCCATACTGGAGGCTAAGCTCTCTCAACTCAGTACCGGCGTAACCAGTCAGGAGGAGAAGGAAACCACACTCACTACAATTCCAGTCTTTCATAGACCTACCACGACAGCAAACCAAACATATAAACACACAAAAACATACTCGGAGGCTCTAAATAAAAATCTGCCTAAGCAGCAGGGACCTCCAAAGCAGACACCCAAGCAACCGCTACCACAAAACAAAACACGTACAACACAGCTCACAAAGCCAGTGTGCCGAACAGTCACAGCCCTTAAGGCTAAACAACACACCTGATACACTTGTAATAGGTGACTCTATCGTCAGGCACACTGACGTCCCGCTCACCAGGCTGAACAAGGCGAAGGTCATGGTGAGCTGCCTGTCGGGCGCTAGGATCCGCCACATAACACAAGCACTCAGGTCACTCCAAGGCAAGTACAAATATGACTCAGTCATTGTCCATGCTGGTGTGAATGACCTGAGACGTACCTCCCTGGACTACATGAAAAGAGACATAGAGGAGCTCTCTGAGCATGTAGCCCAGGCCAGTATGACCCTGACCTTGAGTAGCATCTTACCCTCACCAAGAATGATGCCACAATATGAAGACAAGATGATCAATTTCAACAACTGGCTTAAGTATTGGTGTCATTCAAAGGGGATTCAATGCCTGTCAGCCTGGGATGACATGCTCGACAAGCAACGATGCTTCGCTAGGGACGGCTTGCACCTGTCACCCCTGGGCTTTCGGATATTGGCAAAGGCTCTTGCTACCCCCATAGTGCCTTTTTTAGGCAAGGCTCAAAAGACAAACCCACCTCCATAGGTATCACAAGGGATAAGAAACTAAGAGTAATGCTACTCAATGCCAGAAGTCTAAACCTCAAGATGCACGCACTCGAAACTCTCCTTAGCATGGAGAACATCGATATCTGTGCAGTAACAGAAACCTGGTTCAAGGCTCCCGAGAGCACCCCAGCACTACCAGGTTATACCTCATACCATGCTTTTCGGCCCCAGAACATGGACCGAACCACAAAAGGAGGGGGAGTATCAATATTCGTCAAAGATACCCACACCTCCAGGTTGGTGGCACAGCACGAAGCATCAGAGACTATCCATGTGCAACTAACAGTGGGTAAAACTGCCTTCCAGTTTATAGACTGCTACAGACCACCCTCCCAAACCCAAGAACCCCACTCGGCCTTCCTGAGAACACTGGAAAATATGAAGGTCTCTCCAAACACCATTATATTGGGCGACTTCAACTACCCAAACATAGACTGGGAGCATTACTCTAGCTCCAACACCCTAGCCCAAAGGTTCCTAGAATTTAGAAACTCAAATGCTATGGAACAACTTGTTACCACTCCCACAAGAGGGGAAAACATACTGGACCTGATCATCACCAACATGGGGACTCTATGCTCCGGACCAGAAGTGTATCCCTCATTGGTAAGATCAGACAATAAACTAATCTCACTGGATATTCACATCCCGACTCCACCCCCTGCCCTGAAAACCACAGTGAAAAACTTCTCTAATGCAAATTTCACGCTCCTCAAAACCGAGGTGGAATCCTTCAAAGCCCCCAGGCCTGTGGAAAATACGGCCCAGACAGCAGAATCCTTTATAAACGCATTCTATGAACACCTTCAGGAATGCATGGATCATGCAATCCCAAAAAAAAAACAATTCCCAATCCTCCAAAGGCAGACGTCCTGTCTGGTGGACCCCAGCCATAAACAAACTATACAATAGAAGGAGGAAGCTACTACATGATAGAGCAAAATCCCAGAAAGGGAAGGCATCTCTGATCAGTATTAGCAAAAAACTACGGGCACTCATAAAATCGTCTAAGGCCAGCTTTGAGAGAAAAATTGCACAGGACACTAAGGATAATCACAAGGCTTTCTTTAGTTATGTTAGGAACCTGGGTGGGAATTCCCAGATATGCTCAGAATTAGTCCAAAATGACAAAAAATACATCGAACCCACAGACATTGCCAACATCCTAGCTGACAGGTTCAACGCAAACTTCTCCCCCCCCACCAAAAGGGCAAATATCTATCCCAGCAGAGTGCTGCCCCCCTGACATCTCAGATGCTCAGGTAAGAGCTGCCCTTTCCAAAGCAAAAAACACAGCATCAATGGGACCAGACGGTGTCCCGGGCTGCGTCCTACATGAACTCCAAGAAGGGCTAAACCCAAACATAAAACTACTGTTCAATCTCAGCCTTACTAAAGGATATGTACCCAAAGAGTGGCGTACAGCAACAGTGGTCCCTCTCTATAAAAGTGGTGCCTCAACGGATCCTGGAAACTATCGCCCCATAAGCCGGACTAGCTTGGTCTGCAAAGCTATGGAAAGGATCATCATGGACCTCATAAATAAAGATATTGGGGACCTCCAGACACTGGATCCTACCCAGTTTGGCTTTGTTAAGGGCAGATCCTGCCTCTTAAACCTGGCTGATTTCTTTGAAACAGTCACTAAGGCCATTGACAAGGGGAAGGTGGTCCACACAGCCTACCTGGACCTCGCAAAAGCCTTCGATACAATACCCCACTCGGGCATTATAGATAAGCTCACCAGCTTAAATATAAACCCCTATGTCACTAGATGGGCTGCAAACTGGCTCAAGGACAGAAACCACATGGTTAGAATTGCTGGAGCCATGTCAGACTCCAAACCAGTTACAAGTGGCATCCCACAAGGCTCAGTCCTGGGACCTCTCTTGTTCGGTATATATTTCTCAGAGGTACAGGCCAACACGGAAGGACTGTGGCTGACCAAGTTTGCAGAGGACTGCAAACTGGGCGCCATAATCGACACTCCAGCCGACACAAGCATCCTCCAAAAGGGCCTCATAGAAACAGACAACTGGTGCCAGAGCCATGGCCTCAAGCTAAACGCCAAAAAGTGTATAGTCACCCCCTTTGGCAAAAACAAAGTGCCCACAAATTACCACATAGGTGGTAATCCATTAAGTACAGAAGAAGTAATTAGGGACCTGGGGACGCAAGTTGATAGCAATCTCTCATTTGACAACCACGTGGCCAAAGTTGTTAGAAAAACATTTTATATAGCCCACCTAATCATGAAGGGATTCACATTTAGATCAGGGGAAGTCATCATGCCTCTTTACTCATCCCTCATCAGGCCCATAATTGAGTACAATGCCCCTTTTGGGATGTACCTTACCAGACACCTGCAGCAACTGGAAAGACCCCAAAAGTACCTCACCAAGAGGATCAAAGGGCTCAAACAGATGCCATATGCTGCCCGGTTAAAGAAACTCCAGCTCTATTCATTGGCATACCGCCTGCTCAGAGGCGATCTGTGCCTGACGTACAAAGCTATGTCCAACCCGTAATTAATGGACATGCTGCACCTCAGAAAATCCAAATCCCATCAAGCTACGCGCTCGAGAGACTTGAACCTCAGCACTGAAATAAATAGGACATGCTGGAGGGACAGATTCATAACCCAGAGGCTCCCTTCACTCTGGAATAAAATCCCAGTCCAGGTTAGGCAGAGTCCCTCATTGACTTTCTTCAAGAGGAATCTTGATGAGTGGATGGGAGATCGTAGGTTTACCCCGGGTATCACTTCTGTGTCACTGTTAGACAGAGGCACAGTATACTAACCTCGAAAAAGGGCATAGCAAAATTATTTTAAAATGGGTGGCGAAAGCCAAACACACTCTGGCTAGACTTATAAATGCCCTAGGGCAGATAGCCTAGTCTGAACCTATGAAACTATGAACCTTGGGGGAAAAGAAGTGACACCTTTGGAGACTTTAGCAGTACCAGTCAGTCAATCAACCAAACAAATATAACAGTTTTTTTTAAGAACAGCTGAGCATTTTACATTTCTATACAAATTTGTTCTTGCACCCCCCCCCCCCCCCCCAAGCCAAATTAGATTAACATTGTACACAGCCGGGGAAAAAAAAACAAAGCATCATCGCCTAAAACAGGCCATGATTATACAGGGTGGATGATATATGAATCTGTGTGTTAAATGTTGAAATTAAAATTAAGATATTACAGGTAGCTCAACTTATATTACATGTACAAAAGCTTTGACATCAGCATTACCAGAATGCTCTGCTTCTCTAAACTACATCTACGTAATAAAATAGCAGCACAAGTCAGCATTATGCTTTTTAGGAGTTACCATGCAAGGGAAGGGAACAGGGCAACAATACAAAAGTTACAATCTCTTCTGTTAAGAACCAAAAGTGTTCAAGGTTCACAGCAATCTAAAGGTGATCTATGCGTGTATGCATGTGTGTGTGTTGTTTATGGGAGAGGGGCTAGGCGACCAAAACACAGAAGCTGATGATCTATGAAAGGATATGGAGCGAACTGAATTCTAATATCACAGACTTTAAAAAGGAAGACAACTGTGCCAGCATTATTAAAATAACAGTTTGGATCCCACATTTTAGCAACCTGTACTGCATCGTCATTAAGAAGGAATCTGGGCGGTTTCCATTGTTTTCCATTAACTACAGAACACAGTCAGGAATTTAACCTTTCTTTGTGTTTCAGTGACTTTAGTTATCAGCATAATACCAGCCACAAAAAAAAAAAAAAAAAAACATGTTATCTCCACTAGTAGGCAAAACACAATACTTTTTCAAGGCCTTTCCATTTCTTTATACAAGGCAATAGGCCAAGATTCTGTTAACTGCACCTTAGGATTTTAACCGTTGCACCAAAAAATTATTTTCATTTTTTCAAACTACTGTACTAAAATCGTATTTGATAAAAATATATTAATTCATAATTCATTTAACAATCTACACATCTGAAAGCTAAATTTAACTTTTTTGCCTTTATTCTTGTGCCATCAAATAAACAATTCCTCTTTTTCCCCTCTTAACATACATCCGTTATCTGGAGGTATATTTTTGCAAATGCATTTTTTTTTTGTTTGCTGCATGTCTATGTGTTAGGGGTGGGGTGGGTCACTGCCAAACATTTCAAGTTATACTGCACACATGGGCACTTCAAAAAGTGTAGGTCTCTTACTGAGAAAAACAAAGTACACTTTTTACCACATAAAATACAGGTGTATAAAATCTTACCATAACAGTAGATGTCTTTCACTGTTGCAGTATTCTTGAAAGAAGGAATGTCGAGTTCCGGGCAGACCATCACTCGGCCAGTATGGTAAAGCTTGAAAAGGATCTTGTTTGCTCCATACGTCACATTTACGTTCCTCTTATAGAACATAAGGCATAAAAAGGGACATACTGTAGCAACTACCCAGAATCTGAATTTATTTATTTATTTTATTTTACATTTGTTGACCGGGCTAGTCTGTCTGGATATATGTCCATTTTCAACAGAGGCCCGAGGAGAAAAGCTCCACTATATATACTAGTAAATAAACATAAAAAACAGCACAGTAAGAGACAAATATAAAAATCTAAAAAAAAACTATTCCAATGTAGCATCGTGACAGTACAGCAGCAATTTAACAGATAAAAAATAATGCTAGGATCGTTAATCACATATTCTTTGCAGAAACAGGAATTGTAAATGACAAAAAAATAATAACAAACAATAGAGTTTATACGATATTTGCAGAATTAACAATTATGATAAACATTTGTGCCAGGCAATAGTTTAAGAACCAGACTTGCACAGCAGGAAGCAACATACAGGTTTAAATAACAGATGAGATGACAGGTTGCAGTAATATATCTAGTGTAAAGAGAAAGTGATATTATACGAATAGTAATATCCAAGTGGATGCTAGGCAAGCTACAGAGGAGGAGGAGTACTAGTGAGAGAGACAAGTAGAAGAGATGGATGTATAACAACAGGTAATGGAGAGAAACTATAATGAAAGTTGGATGCTGTGGTCAGTCAGGATTTCAGCAAGGGCAAAGCCAGTGTGATTTGAAATAGTTCTTTAATTGTTTCTTGAAAAGTTTTGATGAGCCTAAAGTAGTCAGTTCCGTAGGAAGTTTATTCCAGTATGAGCCAACAACATTTGTGAACAAGGAGTCACCAGATTTATTGTAAGATTTGAGAGTAGCTACTAGCAGTTTGTTAGCTGAGCGGAGGGAAGTAAGATTCCTGTAAGGGGTAACAAGGTTGTTAAGTATGGGTGTATTAGTAGGGTAATGGAGAATTTTACGGGTGGTAACTAATTGATATAGAAGAATAAGATTTTGAAGTTCAAGCCAGCCAAGTTTTTTAAGGTTAACACAATGAGGGGTACGAAATTGGGAACCTTTGGCAAACCTGGCAATGCTGTGGTAGGATGTGGCAAGTTTCTGAAGGTTAGATTTTGATAGGTTGATAAAGGATGGAGAGGCATATAATAATGTAGAGATGAGATGAGTTTGTGCTAGAGACACCCTGGTAGTTGCTGTAAAAAAGGGCTTAAGTCTATAGAGGGCACTTATCTTTTTATTAACAGCTTTGATGGGTTAGGTCAATGTGGGAATCAAAGTTTAGTTGATTATCTATTGTAAAACCTAGACGTTTAGTGGAACAATCAGGTGTAATGATAGTGCCATTGTCAGAGAGAATAGTAAAGGAGAAGGGGGCAGATTTGAGGGTTGGAGAAAAAGGTAATATTTTTTTTTTTTTGGGATTAATGAGGAGACAGATATGTTGGAACCAGTTTTCTGCTGCTGTAAAGACTTTTTGGGTGAAAAAATGAAGTTCAGCTGGAGATACAGCAGAACAGATGAGTGTTGAATCATCTGCATACTGACTGGATGAGGATGTTGGGAGTGAAGTAGACAGGTTATTTATAAATATGGAGAAGAGAAGGGGACCTAAGATGGATCCTTGGGGGACCCCGACAGTGACTGGGAGTTGAGAGGATAAATGGCTGTCCCAAAGGACTGCTTGTTTCCTGTCTTTCAAATATGAGTTAAACCAGCGCAATGCCAATGAGTCAAGGGAAAGAGATTTCAAAGTGTCTAGCAGAAGGTGATGGTTCACCATATCAAAGGCTTTAGAGAGGTCGAGAAATAAAGCAGAGGAGAATAGGTTATTATTGCGATTTTTGTTGATAGAGTCTGTAAAGGAGAGAAGAGCAGTGGAAGTGCTATGGAAAGGTCTAAAACCATGTTGGGAGTCTGCCAGTAGGTTATTATGTAGAAGATGATTTAATAGTTGGTGTAAACAACGTTCCATAATTTTAGATAGTGGTGATAGTAAGGCTAGAGGACGGAAATTAGAAAGTTCATTAGTGTTTCCTCCTTTATGCAGTGGAATGATATGGGAGACTTTCCAGGGGGAAGGAATAGTAGATTCGGTTATTGTCCTGTTAATTAAGATGGAGACTGGGTATGCTAGTACTTCTGCTGCTAGCTGCAGATATTCTGCTGGTAGTTGGTCGGCTGAAGGACTACATGGTTTAAGTTTTGAAAGTAGCTTACGAATATAGGTTGTGGAGACTGTACTAAATTTTAGAGTGGGGGTGTTGTTATGAGGAGAGGTATTTCGAAGGGATGTGGGAGGAACCATGGTACTTGCTAGAGAGGTGACTGTTCCCCAGAAGAGAACAATCATGACCAGACAAAAGGGTCCATGCACATCCAGAAAGAAAAAATGCAGACCAAACAAGAGGATATTGGAAAGAGGGAGCGAATACTGCAACAGTGAATAGAAGGACATCTACTGTTATGGTCAGATTTAACTGTACTATACCCTTCTATATCACTGTTACAGTATTCTTGAAAGAAGGGAGACTAAAAAAGCACAGAAAACAGAATGGGAGGTGGGAGGTAGAAGGCTGAAAAGAGCCCTCAACAAACCAACATAACATTTCAGCAAAACCAGCTCTGGCCCTAGAAACCATATCCAACTTATAATGCTTAGTAAAGGTATGCACTGAAGACCAAGCAGCAGCTTCAAGGATGGAATTAGTGTCCAACCCCTTGAAGAAGGCATCAGAAGAGGCAACAATCCTAGATCTAACAGAAGCAGACAGAGACTTGCCATGAAAAGAATAACAAAAAAATGCCTTAGATATCCAGGAGGAGATGGTTTGTTTAGAAACAGCCAAACCCAAAGACCTGGGATGAAAGGAAACAAAAAGCTGATCAGACTCGCTAATAGTCCTAGTTTTATCCAAATAAGTACCTGAGCTGTCTGTGCAAATCCAAGGTATGCAGGTCCCTCTCAGTAGCAGACTGAGGACCCTCCGACCAGAAGTAAGAGCCAGCAACAAAACAGTCTTCCAGATATAATATTGCAAAGAAGCAGGTTCAAAAAGAGGCCAAGTCAACTTAAAAAAAAAAAAAAAAAAAAAACAAGAAAACAAAATTAAAGGTCCCAATGAGAAGAATTTTGGAGGCCTAATATGCAGGATGCCTAACCGCCTAAAATAAATAGTTTAAACTCAAAAACAGAAGTCAAAGGAGGAGTCAAGGGCAGACAAACAGAAATGTCCGATAAATGGGCCTTTACGAAGAATAGGTCAAGCCAGACTGGAGCAATGCATACAAATAAGATAGGACCGGAGGTACCCCAGCAGAAAAAGGGTCCTGGTTATAAGCATGGCACCAGACCGAAAATCAAATACATTCAAATCCACAAGATTTTCTGGTTGAAGGTTACCTTTACTTCTGCAAAACACTAAGCACATCCTCAGAAAAGAGGTGCTGGAAAGGAATAATAGCCTTATCAGCCACAATGTCAGCTGCAGCATGGACACCTGGGGATGAATGATAGCCCCTTGTCCTGTGTGAGACGATCCAACCAGTGAGGTAACTTGTGATGATGACTGCCCCTGGCTAGATGCATTAATAGGGGGAACCCAGTGCCCAGTGTCACCGTGGCCAAAAGGGAGTCACTAACAAACTTTTTGTGGAGTCCAGCTGAGTCTTCTGCAGGACTCTTGGAAGTAAAGGAAGAGGAGTGGAAAGCATAAAGAAACCTCTCCTTCCATGGGTAGGACAGAGTATCCATTTTCCAGGCCAGATGGCATGGCACTCGAACAGGACAGCGGAAGCTGCTAGTTCAGAGGGGAGGCAAAAAAATCTACATGAGGAATACCCCACTGATGGGCAATGTCCAGAAACACATCTCTGTGAAGCATCTATTCATGAGCTTATGTTTTGGACCTGCTCAGAGAGTCTGCCAAAAGATTGTGCTCTGAAGAAATGTGTACTGCCTGAAGAGTTAAAGGACAACGGACAGCCACCTCCCAAGCCTGAAGCGCCATCCTGTAGACAAGGTAAGATTTTGTGCACCCCTGCTTGTTGACATACCACATCACTGTAGTGTTATCTGTGCGTACACCTTCAAGGGGCCCCGAGAGAACATGGGGTGAAAAGCCTGAAGGGCCAGAATCAGAGCCCTCATCTCTTTGATGTTGATACAGTCTGATTTCTGATGAGGAGGCAAGAGACCATGAACTTTCAAGTAACCAAGAGATACCTCCCACCCCAAGTCCGAGCCATTGGTGAACAGCTCTTGAGAAGGGACTGGAGGCTTAAAGGGCTAGCCTGGGTTGACAGCGAAGTGTTGAATCCACCACCCAAATTCCTTCTTGAGACAAGGAAAGAGATGCGCTAAAAAGTCAGAGGGTGACGATGCTGCAGCCAAACAAACTTGAGGTACCACTGCAGCTTCCACATAAGCAGTCTGGCAAGAGGAAGCATTGCAATAGAAGAGGCTATGAATCCCAGGGCCCTAAGAATCTCCCTGGCTGGCATGACAATCAAGGGAGGAAGAGAATGAAAGAAGGCCGTCAACGACAATACGTTTGGAGGTGGGAGAGAGGCGAACACTGGCACTGTCTGAATCCTGCAACCCAGATACACATAATCCTGAGAGGGAGTCAGGATGGACTTTTGGAAGTTGACAGTAATCCCCAGACTTTGAAGAAGAGAGATGGTGAACTGCAGATCCTGCAACCATCGACTGGGAGAAGGCTATGGAAGCAACTGGTCATCTAGATAAGAAAACTCTGAATGCCTTTGAGCCTACAGAAGGCAATCACACGAGCTAGGCATTTTTGAATACCCTTGGTGCAGTAGAAAGGCCAAAGAGCAAAGCACAGAACTGAAAATGAGAAGAAGACACAGAGAAACATAAAAACTTTCGGTAGAGAGAGTTAATAGGGATATGAAAATAAGCATCTTTCAGATCCAAGGACATTACAAAAGCCTGGGGTAATAAAAGAGAAAACAGAACCTGAAGAGCAGGCATCTGAAAAGAGGGGATCCCAAGAAAGGTATTGAGCTAAGAGAGATCCAAAATAGACCTCCAAGTGCCCTCCTTTCGAGGAACCAGGAACACCCCGAAATAAAAAACCCAACCCACTTGGGAGGGCGGGGAATATGTCATATGGTACCTTGGTTCAACAGGGACCTCAGAACCTCCAGGAAATGAGGAAGTTGCTCCAGAGGAGGTTGAGGAATCCCAGCAAAAAGAGGTAGAGATGTCCATACCATGAAGTAACCCTGACAGATTATGGAAAGAACTCAATAGTCTGAAATAAGATGCCAATTTGGAAGACAAAGGGAGAGGAGAAGGGACAAAGGAACCTGGTCTAAAGGCAATGGGGTGTGAATTGTCAAAGAGAAGCAGGCTTATCAGAGAAGGGAGGCTTCCAGGCCCCAGAAATCTGTGAAGCCTTAAAACAGGGGGCCCTCCTCCCACCCTTCCTCCCCTTAGAAGCCTGGCGGGGTTGCCTATGAACAAAAGCAGATCTAGAAGGATAACTACTCTGGAACTCAGGGATAGGAGTCACAAAAATAAGTTTAAGGTCTTGCAAGGCTTTGCCTTTCTCCTGAGGAGACTTAAACAAGTCAGAAGTAGCAGTACCAAAAAGATAAGTATTAACCAAAGGAACATCCAACAACTTGGCGTTATGTCCTCAGGAAGAGACTGGAGATGAAGCCCAGAACAACACCTCAAGATGGACTCAAAAGTCGATGCCCTAAAAGAGGCATCATTAGCATCATAGCTAGACTTAATAGAGTGATGAGCCACTTGAGAATCATAACCTAAAAAAGATGAGGCAGCGGATTTGCCAACAGACTCATGGAGGGAGAGATAACCTGACAAGCCTGAACAACCAAGGCCACAGCATACCTGATCATGTGGGTCTGGTAATTAATAGCTCTAAAGGCCAAAGTGGAAGCAGTGTAAACTTTCTTTCCAATCCTCTCCATTGCCCTGCTATCCTTATTAGAAGGCAAAAGATTGGAAGAAGACAAAAGTTTAGATTTGTCAGAAGAAACACCGCAGGATCAGGAGGAGGACATTTATATAAAAACAGACAATCCTCAAGACCCTTTTAGGACCTATCAGGTTTCTCAGGAGCAGGAGGCTAAGAATCCAGAAACTTGGAAGCAGCAATGGGACTATCTAACAAGGCAGCCAAAACAGGAGGTACTGCTGATGGTTTAGGAGTATCCACCTGAAGTAACTCATATCATCTTCTTTGAATATCCAACACTTGAGAAGAACATCACTTAAAGAATTCATTCATCCTAGTACATATGCCCCCAAAGGACATTTCCTCAAAAGAAGACTAAAGGGTAACAGACTCTTCTGTATCAGAGCCATAAGTCAAAGGCAAAGGTAACTGTGAAGAACAGGACAAAGACCCCTCACCAGACAAGGAATCCTCATCTGAGGAATCCGATTCCCTAAACCATTTAGAAGGGGTAGAGGTCCAAGGAGGAGTAGGTACTGAAACCCCTTGAGGAGGCTTTAGGGCCATTAAGGCAGAGAACAAACCCTGAGTAATCTCTTGCCATTCCTTCTGAGGATCCATAGGACAAGGAGAAAGATGCCTCAGTTTTTGTCTTTTCTTAGAAGGACATTAGCCCTAACAAATGCCAGAGGTTCCGCCCCTTAGTGATATTTGAAAAGACAACCTGGAACTTCCTTCCTGATCAGTATCTGCAGAATCCCTCTAGGACCCTCTGAGATAATCAACTGCAGTTCCCCCTTGACATCTGAAGCAGATGCCTACAAAGCCTCAAGAGCATGTGCGAAAAGATGGAGCTATGTCGGCCTCTAGTGGGGTCAAAGCAGCGGAATCTGAAGTAACCACCAAACAACCTACTGAGCTTCAAGAAGGAAGTCCAGTGGTGGCTGGACTGCTAAAGAATCCGTTTAAGACTTCTTGGCCTTCTTACCAAGCAGGAGGGTATGGCTGTGGGAAGCGCCCAAAAAAAGATACTGTGATGATCCTTATGGGGAATCTGCCTCCCACACTAACATTTGTCCTCTCTTGGAAGACATGAACTCTAGGTATTGATAAAAAAATATAAGACCAAGAAGCAAACTTTTAAAAATAAAAGAAAAAATAACCCTAATGAGGCACTTATCTGGTGTTTGAAAAGGTCAAAACGGCAACAAAACATTCAAACCAAATGGCAACAATGGCGTTCCAACTGGTGGCAAAAGAAGTTCTGGGTAGTTGCATCTTATGTCCCTTTTTGACATACATTCTGTACGAGGAGCATAAACGTGATATACGGAGCTAACGAGATCCTTTTCAAAATTTACCACACTGGCCAAGTGATGGACTGCTCAGCATGGGACATCCCTTCTTTCAAGAATACTGCAATAGTGATACAGAAGGACATCAGATATTACAGTAACTCTTTAAACATTGGTGCACCCTGTTAAAAGCTGCAACACAACTGACAGCATCAGGTCTACCTGGAAAAGGCATACATTCAGCAAGTGAATACTACGAGGTTACTTTAATGAACCTAACCAGCAACACTGTCTCAGACTGCACCACCTCACCCCACCTCCATGTGGATCATCTGTCCTCATGCTGCCATCTCGTTTATAACTTAACTCCAGACAGCTCAGCAGCCAGGTTGCAGCATTTGTATTTAAAAAAATCAGAATGCCTCAAGACCAGAAGAAATAATTTCACAGCACTAGAGAAGTGCTGCAACACAGTTACAGAGCTTGCACTTTCTACACAGTTGTAATAGATCCACTAATGAAAGACTCTGAAATGCATGCATCAGTGAGAAATGTGGCATGGGACCCATTGTAGCCTGAATTCACTCTAGGAAAATCATGCTAGATAATCTAACTCTAAATGGGTAAAAAAGGCAATAGGAAGAGAAAAGTGCTACAACTACACCCTTCACAGTCTTTACCGAGGCACATGCTGGTACCATAGGCTAAGACAGCCTTGTAGTGGATCCTAGGGGAGCAGAGACAGTCTGTCGAAGTACATCGATCCTTTCCAGAGGAAAGGATGGTGACCAATGTGGCACCTGAGGGGTCACCATTCCTTTTCAATACATTGAAAACCAAGACTACAAAAAGCCTGGAAAGAAAGGTTTATTAATGGATGACATACACAAGTTGTATGACAAATGCTGCCACACTAGACCCAAGGAGGGCCGACGCAGAAGTTGTTTTTGAAACGCCAACCCAGATGATATTGAATTGAAAATTCTGGATGGTGTCTTCCCGGTCAAAACAGGCACATCTTATTTACTGTGTTGGCTCTGTACTACAGACGGATGAAGCCCTGTCTACAACCCAGCTGTCCTAGATTTTATCTGTGGCTGTAGTGCTGGAGGAAAAGATGAACAGGCACTGTGGGAGAAAGCACCTGATGCTGGCTTGCCTATTCTTGGGTGGGGGTGGAGGGCTGAGGGTGTTTAGTCAGCTGTAATGCTGATTTCCAATGAAGGAGAAGTATACAGCACAGAATAGGAACTACAAAAGTGTACTTAGCTCTGCCAAGCTGTGATAAGCAGTAACCTTCACGGGGTTATGTGCAGCAGTATGCACAACACCAAGGAAGTAAAAGACATAGCAGGCCTTTGCTCAGGTGACCAAACACATCAGTCACCTTGGGGCCAGTTGCACTTGGGAAAGGTACTTTGTGCATTATAACTAAAACCCTGATGACTGCCTACACAACAGTGTTGCATGACTGGCTCTTACTCTCCAGGGATCGATTGCAGGAGGGCTAATGATTAGTAGGTCAAGGGGATATCAAGTATTACAGAAAAATATATACAATGTAATATAACATACTAATCCTTTAGTGGGAGGTTGAGTGATCCCTGAATTGTACATTAGATCCTACACAAGAGGGGTACAGAAAGACTTACCCCTGCAAAGGAACACTGTTGAGAAAACTGGCACTCACGCTTTTAGTTTCAACATTACAAGATTATGGCTCCCCATTACTTTGGAAACCAAGCCAAACCTAGAAAGGATGAGAATTCATAGGACAACACTGGAGAAATGGTTAAAAACATGGCCACTAAAATTCAATGTAAAAAAAAAAAAAAAAAAAAAAAATGGAAAGCAAACTCAGGAAAGAACACAAAACTGGAGTATCAGAAGCAGTACCACAAACCAGACATGCCTCTGACAATGTAAGGCAGATTTCAGTCACCATCACTGCACACTCTAGCCTCTCTACACTTAAGACTTAACTGCCCAACAGCTGAAGGAAAGTACAGTTTTGTACCTACCATAAATGTAGATGTCCGATAGGTATGCATCTGCAGTCATAACATATGGGTTGTCCTGCCTCAGGCAGCCCTTCGGTCGGCCGGATTCCAAAGTCTGAGTCTGGCCTCGGCTGATGTTGCACTTTCCCCGACGTCAGAGCTTCTGGGGTATAAAGGCATCAGCCGACGCCATTTTCCTCAGTGTTTCTTGCCCCAGATGCCAGGTGCCCTCTAGGAAGTTCCAAACAGTAGCAAATTATATATATATATATATATATATATATATATATATATATATATATATATATACACACATATATACAAACAAACAAATACACCATAATAGATTCCCCCAGTTAGCTGAAAGAGGGGTAAGCACCCTAGGAAAACCACAGAGGGGAAGGAGGGTGGGTAATCCTGACTGCAGATGCATACCTATCGGACATCTACATTTATGGTAGGTACAAAACTGTACTATGTCCTTCAAGGATGCATCTGCAGTCATAACATATGGGTAGAATACCATAGCCAAACTGGGGGAGGAGGTACTAAAGAGAAGGATGGTGTAGTTAAAATCCCCTGCAGTACTGCAGTTGCAAACCCTGCTCGGGATCTGGAGTATAAAGGTAGATTGTAATGCTTGGCAAATGTATGCACGGAGCTCCAAGTAGCAGCTTCTAAAATGTCCTTGGTAGCCACCCCTCGTAGGAAAGCTGTAGTGGTGGCTGTGGCCCTTGTGGAATGAGGCCTGATATTTTAAGGAGCTGTCTTTCCATGAAAGGAGTAGCAAAAACGAATGCAATTTCCTATCCATTTTGAAATTGTCTGTTTGGAAATTGCTCTTCCTTGCACCCCAGTTGCATATGCTACAAAAAGTTGGTCAGTTTTTCTGTTGGTTTTAGTTCTGTCCAGATAGTAGCATAGCTGTCTGTGTATATCCAAGGTGTGCAAAAGTTTCTCTCCTTTGTTCTGTGGGTTAGGGAAGAAAGTAGGCAAATGAATAGCTTGGTTCAAGGATACCCTGGATACCACCTTTGGCATGAAAGTAGGATTGGTTCTCAGTGATCCTGATGGAAAATAAGAAAAGGCTGCACTGCCATTAATGCCTGTAACTCGGATACTCTTCTTGCTGAAGTGATTGCCAGAAGAAAAGCAGTTTTCCAAGATAGAAACTGTAGGTCTGCTGATGCTGCTGGTTCAAAGGGAGGTAGTGTCAATTTCTCCAGCACAAAATTGAGATCCCATGCAGGTAGAGGGGGTCTCCTTGGAGGTTTAACATTTTTGATCCCTCTCAAAAATTGTCTGAGCAGAGGTTGAGAGAAGATAGGTGGATCCATATTGTATTCTGCTGAAATTGCTGAAGCATGAATCTTAATGGAGGAGTAGGACAGGCCATTGTGGAACAATTCTGCTAAGTACTCTAGGATGTGTGCTAGGTTTGCCACTGAGACATCTGTGCCCTTTGATGTGCTCCAAATGAGGAATCTCTTCCATTTAGCTGAGTATGTCTTCCTTGTGGAAGGTCTGCGAGCCTCCAGGATAATGTCCTTCACCCTCTGAGATAAAACAGTTTGGTTTGGTTTTAAGGAATTTTCCAGGCAGTTAGTTGCAATGTTTTCAAGTTTGGATGCAGGGTCTTGAAATTGTTCTGCGTTAGAAGAAGAGGCCATAGGGGAAGAGGCCATGAGTTCGCCAGAGACATGCTTCTCAGTAGCGGATACCAGTGTTGCCTTGGCCAGTCCGGAGCTATTAGTATCACCTTTGGCTGTTCCTCCCTGATCTTCAGTAGAACCTTGTACATCAATGGGAGAGGTGGAAAGGCATATACTGTTAGGGCATTCCAGCTGAAAGAGAGAGTCCACCCTCCAGGCTTGTGGGTGGTATGTCCTTGAGCAGAATATTTTCAGTTGGTGGTTGAGTGGGGAGGCGAACAGATCTATCTCTGGCATTCCCCATTTCTTTGTTATGAGTTTGAAGATGTCTGGATGCAGCATCCATTCGTGTGCATCCGTGGTAGTTCTGCTTAAACTGTCTGCTAGTGAATTTTCTTTTCCTGGTACGAATTTGGCCTGTAGCTGGACATTGAGATTCAGGCATAAGTTCCACAGATTCATTGCCATCCGGCATAGAGGGTTGGAATGTGTGCCTCCTTGTTTATGTACCACATGACCGTGGTGTTGTCTGTCCTTATTAACAGATGTCCTTGCTGGAGGAATGGTTTGAATGCCTCGATTGCATGCCTCACTGCCAGCATTTCCTTTTGGTTTATGTGCATGCTTAGCTGCCCTTGAGGCCATAGGGCTTGGATGCATTTGTCCTCCATGTGTGCTCCCCATCCTTGGTCTGAGGCGTCCGTGGTGATGGTCTGCCTTGTTTTTGGTTTGTTGAAAGGCAACCCTCTGTTGGACTGGCAGGCCTGAGCCCACCACAGGAATTCCTTTTGAAGGCATGGAATGATTGGTATCATGGTTTCTAGGCTGTGACTGTGTTGAGACCATACATTCCTTAGGTACCATTGCAATTTTCTCATATGCAGCCTGGCATGTGGAATTAAGATTATGCAGGATGCCATGTAACCCAGGGCCTGCAGGACTTTCCTTGCAGTAAGCTGAGTTTGTCTTGTTAAAATCATGAAATAATCTGGAAGTTGTTTCTGTTTTTCTTCTGTGAGAAAAGCCATCTGAGTGATTGTGTCCAGATCCGCACCCAAAAAGGTTATCCTTTGGGATGGTACTAGTCTTGACTTTTGGATGTTGACTGTGTATCCCAAGGCCTGTAGCAGGAGTATGACATAGGCCAAGTCCTTTAACAATTTTTCTTGTTGTCCGCTTGTATTAGGCAGTCGTCCAGGTATGGATAAATTTGAATTCCCTGAAGTCTGCAATGTGCAATTACTGATGCCAGGCATTTTGTGAATACTCTGGGCGCAGTAGATAAGCCAAAGGGCAATGCTGAGAATTGATAATGCTCTGATCCTGCAAGAAATCTGAGGTGTCTTCTGCAATCTGGTCGGATAGGGACGTGCAGGTATGCCTCCTTGAGATCTAGAGTCACCAGCCAAGACTCCTTGCCCAGCATGGGAAGAAGTTGCTGTAGGGTCAGCATTTTGAATTTTGGCACAATGAGGTAAGTGTTGAGTGCGGACAGGTCGAGAATAGGCCTCCATTGGTTTTCTTTTCTTGGCACCAGGAATAATCTGGAGTAAAATCCTTGGTCTTGTTGTGTAGATGGTACCCTTTCTATAGCTTTCATCTGAAGTAGTTTGCTGATTTGTCTTAAAGCCTCTGCCTTCTGGTTTGGTGGAAGGTTTGGCATTCCGCCCCTTTTTGGCAAAGTGTGGAAGTAAAACCTGTATCCTTTGTCTATTGTTTGCAATGTCCATGTATCCTTTGTAATGCAATGCCAGTTTTTGGAGAATAAAGCCAGCTTTCCGCCCAAGGGAGCTTCCAGTTGATCCCTGGTAGGTGGAATCAGAGTCAAGTCAGTGGGTCTGTCCTGTGGTAGTGGTTGTAGTTGTAGCTGTGGCACTACCCCTCTGGTTGGCAGGCTGCCACTGACGGCCCCTGTAGGCACCTCTTGATTGACCTCTGCCTCTAGTGCGTTTGTTCCTGCCCCTCTGTGCTCTGGAGGTGTCTGGAAAGGACCAATTCTTTGTAGGCCAGTTTCTGCTGAACCTCGGAGGTTGGACCTGCAGGAATTCCTTTACTGTTTGCACAGATTTTGCTTTTTCTTCCACCTTCTTTAGAATCTCCTGTGCAGGGGAGCCAAATAAACTTTGTTTCTCCATTGGAGCATCGAGGAGTTTAGCCTTGACATGGTCTGGCAAAGATTGCTCCTTCAGCCAGGCATGCCTACGAATTACTGCACCAGTCATAGCTGATCTAAATGAAGCCTCCAGTGCATCATAGCCGCATTTTAAAAAATGATTACTGACCTGCTGAGAGTTGTGTACCAAATCTTGAAGGGATTTATGGTCTAAAGGTTCAGGAGCAGAAAGCTTTTTATTCAGCTGATCTAACAAAAATTCTTGGTACTGTATCATATGGAATTGACAGTTTAATGCCCTGGCAGAAAGAGTAGCAGATGTATATACCTTTTCGCCCCATCTCTCTAATGCTCTAGACTCTGTTTCAGAGGGTAGGGGATTCTTGGCAGTAGCAGCTGCAACCCCTTTAGGGCCCTGAGAAATAGTTTCTGGGTCTGCAGCATGGGCTTTATACAGGTGGAAATGAGAATCCGGGACCCTGTAATATCTGTCAGGTTTGGCAGGGGCTGGGGGAAGAGAATCAGGTGCAGTACTGACATCATTGTACACATCATCAATTACGGTCAGAACAGGAGGTATGGCTAAGGGCCTATGCTGGGGCAAATGTAAAAAGGTCCTTAATCTTTTTCTAGAATCAGAGAAATCCTGACCCTGCCATTGAAAGTGCTCCCTCATGGAGTGTAAAGTCTCCCCAAAGGAAAATTCTTCTGGTGGGGAGGCCGAAGGAATAGAATCTTCTGCATCTGAATCCTCATAAGGCGAGTAGGCCCCTTCCTGATGGTCTGACAAATCAGATCCATCTGAGGAGTAATCTGAGGAGAGAGGTTCAGAGGGATCAGTCCTGGGCCTTTTGTCTGGAGGAGGTTGGGAGGCCCTGTCTGGGTGAGGTTGGGAACCCCTAATTAAGGAAATGAGGTCCTCAGCAAGACTGAGGATCTGAGAACTGGAGGAAGGCCTCTGTGAAGTAGATTTGGTAGGCAAAGTTTTTGAAAGTTTGGCAGCTTTTGCCCTGGAGAAGGCCTTAATAGACATAGAAGCTGGGGGCCTAGCTGCCCCACGTGCAGGAGTAGAAATGTCCAAAGGTATGGTGTCGGACAATTCTTGAGCACTAGCTTCGGTAGGGAGTTCTGAAGCAGACTCGGCTGGGGCCTCTCTGGCCTCGGTGGTCGGAGGTAAGGTTTCGGTAGTAGCAATAACCGAGGACTTGGTTTCAGCCAAAACCGAGACACTCGCGGTAGGCCTAGCCGTGGTTTCAGCCGAAACCGCGGGCCGCGAATGTCGGTCCTTTTCCTTGCGTTTTTTGACCATATGCGAAGTCGGAGTCTCCGACGGCATTATATAAGCAAAAGCGGTTCCAAAAAATTCCTCTGCAAACTCCGACCGACGTCTAAGAGTCCGTCGGTTGAAGGAGGCACAGGCTAAACAAGCTGATACGTCGTGGTCTGGGCCTAAGCAAGGAAGGCAGTAAGAATGGAAATCCTTATGAGGTATTTGTTTCCCACAAGTTAAACAATTATTTACTTTGTCTGACATCGGCTGAGGCAAGAAAGAGTCCCCAACGGGGTACTTAACTTTTTTCGAAGTCTTCGGTAGCTGAAATCTCTGGATCTGACCGACCGGCACTTGCGAACAGCTTCTGCTTCGGGCACCGCGCGGCAAGAAAGACTGAGGAAAATGGCATCGGCTGATGCCTTTATACCCCAGAAGCTCTGACGTCGGGGAAAGTGCGACATCAGCCGAGGCCAGACCCAGACTTTGGAATCCGGCCGACCGAAGGGCTGCCTGAGGCAGGACAACCCATATGTTATGACTGCAGATGCATCCTTGAAGGACATCATCTGACATGTTACAGGTTTCTTTGTGATGAGCAGCTGTCTTTAGCCTGGACACACTAAGACCACAAGAATATTCTCATTTTAAATCTTGGAATAAGGCTCAGAGAAAAACTGCGGGTGGATGGCTTGATCACTAACCTGAGCAAGGCCATCGACTCAGTTTTTCCACATTCTCCTTCTAGGACAGACTAATGTTTTGATTTGAAGACACTTTGGTCGAAAGACTCAAAGTTCCAAGCAGTGTACTGAAGCCAAACTCATGGGGTGGAGGTACTTCAGAGGAATACAAAAGGAAAGCCCTAGAAAAGAAAATTGTGGACCTTGAAATAAAATTCACTCTGCAGTGCTTAGAAAAAGAGGTATGCAAAGCAGACCAAGTAGGAGCATCAGTACAATCCTCCAACAAAATTAACTGGATCCAAACAAAGCACAGGGAGGAGACGGAATTAGTAACAATAAAGTACAGTTTTGTACCTACCATAAATGTAGATGTCCGAACTGGATAGCATCTGCAGTCATAACAACTGGGTTGTCCTGTCGTCAGGCAGCCCTTCAGTCGGCCGGATTCCAAAGTCCGGGTCCGGCTTCGGCTGATGTCGCACTTCACCCGACGTCATCTCTGTTGGTCTTCGGGTATAAAGGCATCAGCCGACGCCATTTTCCTCAGTGTTTCTTGCCCCAGATGCCAGTAGCCCTCTTGAAGGCTAAAATTTGGATAGATGCCAATGTTTCCAAAAGATAGAGGTAAACACAAAAATAAGCATGTATGTACATATATACAAACAAATACACCATAAAGACTCCCCACCAGCTAGCTATTAGGAGGGTAAACACCTAGGAGTACCACAGAGGGAAGGAGGGAGGGTAATCCTGACTGCAGATGCTATCCAGTTCGGACATCTACATTTATGGTAGGTACAAAACTGTACTATGTCCTTCATGGATGCATCTGCAGTCATAACAACTGGGTAGAATACCATAGCCAACTAGGGAGGAGGATAAAAGTAGATTATGGTGTGTTTAGGATCCCTTGCAGTACAGCAGTGGCAAACCCTGCTCGGGATCTGGAATATAGAGGCAAATTATAATTCTTGGCAAATGTATGCACGGAGGTCCAAGTAGCCGCCTCAATAATGTCTTTGGTTGCCACTCCTCGTAAGAAGGCTGTGGTAGTGGCTGTTGCCCTTGTAGAATGAGGTCTTATGTTCTGTGGAATTGGTTTTCCATGGAAGGAGTAACAGAATCGTATGCAATTTCCTATCCATTTGGAGATTGTCTGTTTGGAAATAGCTTTTCCTTCCCTTCCTGTTGCATAGGCTACAAAAAGTTGGTCAGTCTTTCTGCTACTTTTGTTCTGTCCAAGTAGTAGCGTAGCTGTCTATGTACATCCAAGGTATGCAGTATTCTTTCCCTCTGTTTTGTGGGTTGGGAAAGAAGGTAGGTAGGTGGATTGCCTGGTTTAAAGACACTCTGGATACCACCTTAGGCATAAATGTAGGATTAGTCCTCATGGACACTCTATCTTGGTGGAAGATTAGGAAGGGTTGCACTGCCATTAAGGCCTGTAGTTCTGAAACCCTCCTTGCTGAAGTAATTGCCAGTAGGAAAGCAGTTTTCCATGACAGGTGTTGTAGGTCTGCTGTTGCTGCTGGTTCAAAGGGTGATAGTGTCAACTTTTCTAGCACAAAGTTTAAGTCCCAAGCTGGTAATGGTGGTTTCCTTGGAGGTTTTACATTCTTGATTCCTCTGAGGAACTGCCTGAGTAAAGGGTGCGAAAAAACAGGTGGATCAAAGCTGTATTCTGCTGAAATAGCTGATGCATGTATCTTGATGGAGGAGTAGGACAGGCCTGAATGAAGAAGTTCGGCCAGATACTCCAGAATGTTAGGCATATCTATGTTTGACACATCTTTTCCTCTTTCAGTACTCCAAATGACAAACCTTTTCCATTTTCCAGCATAGTTCCTTCTTGTTGAAGGTCTGCGTGCTTCAAGAATAATGTCTTTAACTCTTTGGGAAAGTTCTGGATTAGCTGCTGCTATGTGATGTTCCATGCAGTCAGGTGCAACGTTTTTAGGTTTGGATGTATGATGCTGTAGTTGTTCTGAGTTAACATCAAAGGCATCAGGGGTATTGGCCACATATTGTTCCGAGACATGCTCCTCAGCAGTGGGTACCAGTGTTGTCTTGGCCAGTTTGGAGCTATCAGGATTATTCTTGGACGTTCTTCCTTGATTTTTAGTAGTACTTTGTGTATCAAGGGAAGAGGTGGGAATGCATATGCTGTTAGGCCTTTCCAGCTGAAGGAGAGCGAATCCACTTTCCATGCTAGTGGGTGGAATGTCCTTGTGCAGAATTTTTGAGCTGGTGATTGAGAGGTGATGCGAATAGATCTATCTGAGGCATTCCCCATTTCTTTGAGATGGTCTTGAAGATGTCCGGGTGCAGCTTCCATTCGTGGGCATCCGATGTGGTTCTGCTTAATATGTCTGCTAGAGTATTTTCTTTTCCCGGTACAAATATTGCCTGTAACTGGATGTTGTAGCTGAGTGCCAGGGTCCACAGCTCCAAAGTCATTCTGCATAGGGGGTATGAATGAGTGCCTCCCTGTTTGTTGATGTACCACATGACTGTGGTGTTGTCTGTCCTTATCATCAACTGGCCCTCTTTGAGAAATGGTCTGAACTTTTGGATTGCCAGTTTTACTGCCAGCATTTCTTTTAGGTTGATGTGCAGGTGAAGTTGATCCTGTGTCCACAATCCTTGCACGCATTTGCCCAGCATGTGGGCCCCCCATCCTAGGTCTGAAGCGTCTGTTGTGATGGTCTGGCTTGCTTGACATCTGCGAAAGGGTAGGCCTGGGTTTGACTGGCATGCCTGAGCCCACCATAGGAACTCCTGTTTTAAGCATGGAATTAGTGGGATTTCTGTTTCTAGGCTGTGTCTGTGTTGGGACCATAAATTCTTTAGGTACCACTGTAGTTTTCTCATATGTAGTCTGGCAAATGGGACCAAGATTATGCATGATGCCATGAAGCCCAAGGCCTGCAGTACTTTTCTTGCTGTTAACTTGTTCAGTTTTGTTAGTGCCAAGAAGTAAAGAGGTAGTTCTTTTGTTTTTCTGTAGTTAGGAATGCCATTTGTTTTACTGTGTCCAATTCCGCCCAAGAATGTCCTTGTTTGGGATGGTATCAGCCTTGACTTTTGTAAATTGACTGTGTATCCCAGTGCTTGTAGCAAGTAAATGACCCTTTGTAAATCTGTTGTCAGCTTGCTTTTGTTGTCCCCTTGTAGCAGGCAGTCGTCCAGGTATGGGTAAATTTGAATTCCTGTAGTCTGCAATGGGCGATTACTGATGCCAGGCATTTTGTGAATACTCTGGGCAGTAGATAAGCCAAAGGGCAATGCTGAGAATTGATAGTGCTCTGATCCTGCAAGAAATCTGAAGTATCTTCTGCAGATTGGTCGAATGGGGACGTGCAGGTATGCCTCCTTGAGATCTAGAGTTACCAGCCAACACTCCTTGCCCAGCATGGGAAGAAGTTGCTGTAGGGTCAGCATTTTGAATTTTGGGACAATGATGTATGTATTTAAGGTGGACAGGTCGAGAATTGGTCTCCAACTTTTTTCCTTTCTTGGAACTAGGAATAGTCTGGAGTAGAACCCTTTCCTTGCTCTGCTGTTGGCACTCTTTCCACAGCTCTCATGTTTGCTAACTCCATTATCTGTTGTAGAGCCTCTGTTTTTGATTTGGAGGTAGATTTGGCATTCCTCTTTGACTGGTAAAGTGTGGAAGTGGAACCGGTAACCTTGATCTATGGTTTGTAAAATCCACTTGTCTTTTGTTATGTAGTGCCAGTTCTTTGAAAATAAGGTTAACTTTCCGCCTAGAGGAGCTGCTATTTGTTCCCTGGTAGGCGGATTTAGGGTTAAGTCACTGTGGTTGTGTTGATGTAGTGGCAGTGGTTGTGTCTGTGCCTCTGTTGTTACCTTGCCACTGTCGTCCTCTGTAGGCACCTCCTCTGGATTGGTTTCTGCCTCTGGAACGTCTATTCCTGCCCCTTTGTGATCTTGTGGAGTCAGGAAAGGACCAATTTTTGGCAGGCCAGTTCCTGCTAAACCTTGGGGGTTGAACCTGCAAGAAATCTTTAACTGTTTGAACAGATTTTGCCTTTTCTTCCATTTTCTTCATAACCTGCTGGGCAGGTGTACCAAACAAACTTGTCTTATCCATAGGAGCATCTAGCAACTTAGCTTTAACATGATCCGGTAAAGCTTGCTCCTTTAGCCATGCATGCCTTCTTATCACTGTGCCAGTCATGGCTGATCTAAATGAAGCCTCCAGTGCATCATAGCCACATTTTAAGGAATGGTTACTAACCTGTTGTATGTTATTTACCATTTCTAATACATATTTCTTATCAAGAGATTCATCAGTGGTTAGCTTTTTAGTTAACTGATCAAGCATAAACTCTTGGTATTGTATCATGTGAAACTGACAGTTTAAAGCTCTAGCTGAGAGAGTAGCTGAAGTGTAGACCTTTTTACCCCATCTGTCTAATGACCTTGCTTCCCTTTCCGAAGGAATAGGGTTTTTAGCTATGGTCGCGGCTACTGCCTTGGGACCCTGGGATATAGTTTCGGGGTCTGCAGGTGGGGCCTTGTAAAGGTAGTGATGAGCATCTGGCACCCTGTAAAATCTGTCTGGTTTGGCAGGGGCTGGGGGTAAAGAATCTGGAGCGGAGCAGACATCATTGAAAGCATCATCCACCACAGAGAGAACAGGAGGTATAGCTAAGGGCCTGTGCTGTGGAAGGTGCAGAAAGGTCCTAAGTCTTTTTCTGGAGTCTGAAAAATCCTGTTGCTGCCATTGGAACTGCTCTCGCATGGCATGTAAGGTTTCCCCAAAGGAGAATTCTTCTGGTGGGGAAGCAGCTGGAATGGATTCTTCAGCATCAGAATCTTCAAAATTGGAGAAAGGAGCCTCTGGCTGGTCAGTTATGTCTGATTCATCAGCAGAATCATCAGACACTGGCTCAGGGGGCTCTGCCCTAGGTCTCTTCTCTGGGGGCTGAGAGGCCCTGTCTGGGTGAGATTGAGATCCTCTAATTAATGAAATTAAATCTTCTGCCAAAGTAAGCATTTGAGAACTAGAAGAGGGCCTGGTAGTGGGGGGGTTAACAGGCACTGTTTTAGTAGTCTTGGCTGCTTTAGCCCTGGCGAAGGCCTTAATGGACATGGCTGCTGGAGGCCTAGCTGCACCACGTGCTGGGGTAGAGACATCCAAGGGAATGGTGTCTGATAAATCAGTGGCAACCACCGTAGTGGATAAAATTTCTGAGGCCGATTCAAGAGTGGTAGCAGGGGCCTCAGTTGTAGAGATAGATTCAGCTGTACTTTGAGCAGTTTTCTCGGTTTCGCCGAAACCGAGACACTCGCTTGCTTAACCGTGGTTTCGCCGAAACCGCGGACCGCGAGTGTCGGTCTTTATCTTTGCGTTTTGGCAGATTGGGAAGTCGGAGGATCCGACGGCATAATGTACGCAAAATCAGAACCGAAAAACTGTTCTGCAAACTCCGACCGACGCCTAAGCGTTCGTCGGTTGAAAGAAGCACAGGCCGAACAGGCTGCTACGCCGTGGGCTGGGCCTAAACAAGGCAGGCAATGAGAGTGGAAATCTTTATGAGGTATTTGTTTCCCACAGGTTAAACAATTATTAACTTTTTCTGACATCGGCTGAGGCAAGAAAGGTTCCCAACGGGTACTTAGCTTTAGAAGTCTTCGAAGTAGTATTCGGTAGAAGTAATCTCTGGATCCGACCGACCGGCACTTGCGAACAGCTTCTGCTTCGGGCGCCACGCGGCAAGAAAGACTGAGGAAAATGGCGTCGGCTGATGCCTTTATACCCGAAGACCAACAGAGATGACATCGGGTGAAGTGCGACATCAGCCGAAGCCGGACCCGGACTTTGGAATCCGGCCGACTGAAGGGCTGCCTGACGACAGGACAACCCAGCTGTTATGACTGCAGATGCATCCATGAAGGACATCATCTGGCATGCCTTTGAAAGGAGGCAATGTATGGAAATAAAACTTGTAGCCTCGGTTTATAATGTCCAATACCCATTTGTCCTGGGTGACTAAAAGCCAGTTTTGCTTGAAAAGTGCTAACTTTCCTCCCAAAGGAGCTGCCAGGCAAGAGGAATCTGGCAGCTGAAAATGCAGGTCATTGGGCCTGTTTACGAAAGGACTGGCCCCTGCCCTCACCTGCAGACTGTGCAGGCGAACTCCATGTTCTAGGTCTGAAGGAACTCTGAGCTCTGCCCCTACCACGTCTAGATCTGCCCCTAGACTGAGAATCAGAAGAAGGGTAAGTCCATCCTTTAGTAGGCCAATTTCTACTAAACTTTGGAGGTTGCACCTGCAAAAAATCTTTAACAGTCTGCATAGACTTATCCTTGTCCTCCATTTTCTTTAATACAGACTCTACAGGAGGACCAAACAAAACTTCAGACTGTAAAGGGGCATCCAGAATTCTAGTCTTAACATGCTCAGACAAATTCTGATCCTTTAGCCAGGCGTGCCTACGAATAACTGAACCAGTGGCAGCCACCCTAGAAGAAGCCTGTAAAGCATCAAAGCCACACTGTAAAGAATGCTTGCCCACCTGTTCAGAGACATGTACCAAATCCTGCAGTTCTTTACACTCAATACCCTCTGCTAAAGCATCCACTTTAGATTTTAGCTGAGAAAGGAGGAAATTCTGATATTTCAACATATGAAACTGGCAATTTAAAGCCCTCATTGCTAACATAGAAGAGGTATACACCTTCTTACCCCATCTATCCAAAGCTCTAGCTTCCTTATCTAGAGGAACCGGATTTTTTACAACAGAAGCTCTAACACCCTTAGGCCCCTGACTAATAGCTTCTGGGTCTGCCCTAGGACTTTTATACAGATATTTATGAGCCTCAGGCACCCTGTAATACCTGTCTGGTTTGACTGGCAGGAGGCACAGAATCTGGATTAAGGGAAGCCTCGAGAAAACATCTTGAACAACATCCAAAACTGGAGGTATAGCTAAGGGTCTATGCTGTGGTAAAACAAAATTCCTAAGCCTTTTCCGAGAATCAGAGAAATCCTGTCCTTCCCACTTAAAATGCTCCCTCATGGAATGTAAAGTTTCTGAAAAGAAAAATCCTCAGGAGGAGAAGCAGAAGGAGTGGAATCCTCTGCATCAGAATCGAATAAGGAGGAAAATCTTGAATGTCTTCCACAGAAGACTCTGAATCATCTGAGGCCTGCTCCAAACTTTCCAACTCTAGCTCTACCCTGGGCCTCTTCTCAGGAGGGGGCATAGAACCTCTAATTAAAGTAATCAAATCTTCTGCCATTTTAAGCATGTGCTTTTTAGGCACTGACCCTGAGGAACCAGGACTGACACCAGAGGAAGGCAAAACAGACCTGCCCTTAGAAGGAGCCTTAGAAATAGTAGCAGAAGGCCTAACCACCCTAGGCACAGTAGGGAGAATAGTAACCTGTGAGGCCCCTTCAGCCTGACCTGAGTCCTGTGAAGCCACCTCTTGCAAAATCAAAGTTTCCCCCTGAGTCTCAACAGAAACTTCAGCCGGATCCACCTGTTCCCCTGTAGCTTCTAATGGACCGGCGTCCGAAACGGACGAATCATCCTGCCTAGGCTTCACAGATTTGTCTTTGCGCTTCTTCGTGGAAGCGGGCGCCGGAGGATCCGACGGCATATTATAATTACACCGCTTGCCAAAGACTAACCTAGCGCAATCTAACCTCCGCTTTATAGTGCGCTTATTGAACCTAGCACAAAACCGACACCCGACTACGTCGTGCTCCGGTCCCAAACAAGGAATACAAAGTGAGTGGTAATCCCTATGCGGTATCTGTTTCCCACAAGAAATGCAATTATTCACTTTTTCTGACATCCGGTAAATAACTGAGGCAAGAAAAAACAAAAATAGTCCCCAACGGGGTACTTAGCCCAACTTGGTATCGGTCTGAAACTCCGAATTCGAAAAATTTCAGAACGCCGAACGGCACTTGCAACGCTGCTTCTGCATCGGACCATGCGGCAAAAAAGATTGGGGATATGACGTCGGTCATGCGCTTTTATACCCTGACGCTCTGATGTCAGATCTGAGCGCCCATGACCGATGTCAGCCTAATACTTTGGTATTCGGGCCGACCGAGGACAGCGGACTACCCATAAGTAAGGACTGCAGCAATGTGAGATGAAGAACATCCATATATCAGCACGCATATGTTGAAAACAGATATATTACCACCTGTAACATGATGTTCTACAACAATATAACAGCAGTTATGAATGAAAAATGATGCTGTGATGTAATTTAATATAGATTTAACTTCAGCATTTGACTGGGTCATACACAACACTGATTGATCAATAAATTAGTACAACTAGGTATTGATGCACTCTTGATAAGGTGGATAGCTGCATGGCTTACAAATAGGACATGGCAAGTATCATACAGCAACTGGACACGCAAAATACTTGGTTACAGTCAGGGTGACCCACAGGGCTCTGTCCTATGCCCTTGCTTGTTTAGATTGCGTCTTTCAGACCTAACTTTTTCATATGAGGCGTTCTACAGTCTATATGCAGACGACCTGAAATTGGGTAAACTAATTACATGTGTTACAGATGAGGGATATCTGCAAAATAACTTTACTAAATTGACCATTTGGGCGCAGGAGAATAATATGCTGATAAATGCATCAAAAATTAAGCATATGAGATTTGGTAGGCATAAATTGAAAGGTGAATATTTAATACAGCACACAGTGATTGAAACTGTACACTCATTTAAGGACGTGGGTATATGGGTAGATTGAGCTACGAGTTTTTCTAATCATATCAACCAATTGGTTAATGATAGTTATAGAACTATAGGTTGTATAAAAAATTTTATAAAGTCTAGGAAATCAAAAATAATGAAGTCATTGTTTATTAGTTACATTAGACCCAAACTTGAGTATGGAATAAAACTATGGAAACCCTATAAGAAAATAAGCATGAGTAAACTAGAAAGAGTACAACGGAAATGTAACAAGGATATCCATGGATGTGAACATTTAAGTTATTATGAAAGACTAAAATATCTGAACTTGTACAGTGACTCTTCCAGATATCTAAGAGCAGATCTTATTCGGATATATAGGGCATTTAGTGACAACTACCTCTGGGAATGTTTGGGGCTAACAAAAAGTACAAGAGAATTATTAGACAACCTATGTAGGAGATTCTACAGGAATGATAAGTTTACTAATTGGTTCTCTGACAGAGAAGCTGATGCATGGAACAGACTGCCAAATTACATTAAAGCAAGTACTAGTTTAGATATTTTTAAGAACAGCGTGGATATGTATTATGGGAACAAATCTTTTGGTATACTGGCAAGCTAGAAGGGCATTAATGCCCGTGCTTGAAATATTTGTATGTACAGTGGATATAAAAAGTTTACACACCCCTGTTAAAATGCCAGTTTTTTGTGATATAAAAAAATGAGACCATGATAAATAATTTCAAAACTTTTCCCACCATTAACGTGACATTTAACTTGTACAATTCAATTGAAAAACAAGCAAATCTGTTAGGGGAAAAAATATAAAAAATAAAAAAACGTACAATAAGCTGGTTGCATAAGTGTGCACACCCTTAAACTAATATTTTGTTGTGTGTGTACACCCTTAAACTAGTAGTTTGTTGAAGCACCTTTTGATTTAATCATCATTCAGTCTTCTTGGGTACACACCAGCCATCAATTAAAGAGACTCTGATTAACCCCAAATAAAGATCAGCTGACCTAGTAGGATTTTCCTGACATTTACTCAGTTGCCTGCTACAGCAAAAGCCATGGTTCACGGAGAGCTTATAAAGCATCAAAGGGATCTCATTCTTGAAAGGTATCAGTCAGGAGAAGGGTACATAAAAATTTCCACTGCATTGGATATACCATGGAACACAGTGAAGACAGTCATCAAAAAGTGGAGAAAATATGGGACAACAGTGACACTGCAAAGAACTGGATATACCTCCAAAATTTATGAAAAAATGAGAGGAAAACTGGTCAAGGAGGCTGCCAAGAGAGCTACAACAACACTGAAGGAGCTGCAGGAATTTCTGGCAAGTACTGGCTGTGTACTACATGTGACAACAATCTCTCATATTCTCCATATATCTGGACTATGCGGTAGGGTTGCAAGACGGAAGCCTTTTCTTACACACAAGAACATCCAGGCCCGGCTAAAATTTGCAAAACAATGCATCAATTCTCCCAAAAGCATGTGGGAAAACGTGTTATGGTCTGATGAGACCAAGGCTGAACTTTCTGGCCACAATTCCAAAAGCTACATTTGGTACAAAAAACACTTAGCATCACCAAAAGAACGCCATCCCCATGGTGAAGTATGGTGGTGACGATATCATGCTTTGGGGTTGCTTTTCTTCAGCTGGAACTGAGGCTTTAGTCAAGGTGGAGGGCATTATGAACAGTTCCAAATACCAGTCAATTTTGACCCGAAGTCTTCAAGTGTCTGCTAGAAAGATGAAGGTGAATTTCACCTTTCAACATGACAATGACCCCAAGCATACATCCAAATCAACAAAAGAATGGCTTCACCAGAAGAAAATTAAAGTTTTGGAATGGCCCAGCCAGAGCCCAGACCTAAATTCAATAGAATATATGTGGGGTGACCTGAAGAGGGCTGTGCACAAGAGATGCCCTTGCAACCCGACAGATTTTGAGCTCTTTTGCTAGGAAGAGTGGGCAAATACTGTCAAGTCAAGAAGTTCCATGCTGATAGACTCCTATCCAAGAAGACTGAATGCTGTAATTAAATCAAAAGGTGCTTCAACAAAGTATTAGTTTAAGGGTGTGCACACACAACAAAGTATTAGTTTAAGGGTGTAGATGCTTATGCAATGAGCGTATTGTACGTTTTTTATTTTTTCCCCAACAGATTTGTTTGCTTTTCAATTGAATTGTGCAAGTTATAGGTCACATTAAAGGTGAGAAAAGTTTTGAAATTATTTATTGTGGTCTCATTTTTTTATTTCACAAAAACCTGGCATTTTAACAGGGGTATGTAAACTTTTTATACCCACTGCATGTATACGTATGTATGTATATATAATGTACTCTTGAAAGAGGCTTGTTTGTGATGATGCCACGTGCTTTTCAGGTACCAATGTATCTTCTTCATGTGCAGCTTTGCAAAAGCATCACTAGGATGCAAGAGGCCATGCATCCAATGGCTATCTTGTGCTCTTTGACTTTACAGCTTCCTCCTGAATCGGTTGTCTGCCTTTTTCAAGAGCTGAAGGCTGAATAATAGGGATATTGTAGGCAATATCAAAAGAAACAGCCTCAAATCTGGCAACGATGGAATGATAGGAGTTGGCAGTGGAACATCCACTTGTAACATAATAATTTCTCAACTTGTTCCTATTAAAACAAAGTCTAGACAGTCTCAGAAAATGAAAACTTCTCTGTAGCAGATACTGAGGAAGTACTTTCCTCCGAATCAAAATATTGCATATATGCAGAACAAACACATAGTATGCCCCATCATGTTCTTCTAGAAGTGAATCCTCAAAACCTGATGAAACTGACCCCCCTCCACAAAAATTCTCGTAATTTTCCAGAGGTTTTAAAGCGTACAATAAACCTTTACCCAATGTAATCAACTCCCCCACAAAAAGTCCAAGGAATACAAATGAGTAGCTTTTTTTTTTTTTTTCCCAGGCTGCTGTTTCTCCACACAGAAGATCGAGCTGACAGCAGCCTGGGCACATGTGTGGCAGGAGCCAAAGACTTTGGAAGACCCGCACAGCCGAGGGCTACTGCAGCAGTGATTTATGCTGAGCACCTCAATTGTCTGATAAGACACAATGACGAGAGAATATTGACCGTGACAGAGCATATGTGAATGCAGGAAAGAAGACTTACTCATAACAAAACTGTAAGATGAAACCTTGACTAATTATTTCTTATACCACCAGTCAGTGGGGAGGACAAACCAAGATGAGCAATAGGAAAAAGATTTTTCCCTGTTCCCATCCTGAGCAATGGCATGTCCAAAAAAAGGCACCAGGACTCTTGAAGACAAGTTAGTAACCACAAACAGGTTAAGCTGAAAGTCATGTTCAAGGACCTGGAAACTTTTTTTTGTTGTTGTTAAAAAGCTCACAGAGCCCTGATCTCACAATTCATGCACAGACGAAAACTGCAATGGAAGGCTGGCTGTCTCCCTGCTTGCTGGAATTCAGGGCCTCATTTCTCCGGCCCTTCAAATGAGTACGGAACAAAGTGAACTCAACCACATAGCTTGTAGAAGCCCCTCCATTTTGACTTCTTCTTCTGTTCAAAAAGATCATGCAGGAAGGAGGTGTTATTCCTGTAAGCGGTTTCCCGTTCTTATCTCCTCTATCCCCGCGCTCTCTGTTAAACTACTAAAATGAACAAAAACACCCTGTTGCAGCCAAAGGTCATCCCGTAGACAAAAAAATATATATTACTGAGACAGAGATCCTGGGAATAGACCACCACAAAGACAACGTCCTTATTTTACTGATAAAAGAAAATAAAAAATAAAATAAAAATCACAAGAGCTCTGTTAAATGATGAGCGCTTTCGGCTCTTCAGCCTTCATCAGATCTAAAAATGAGCTCTCTCAACTTAGTTTAAAAGGACACTCCCGTCCAATCAAATACTTGTTATCAAATGACTCCCAGTCATGTAAAAGAGAAACACACATCTCAAATTCAACTTAGTACTGTGGCTTTTTTGGAAGCGCTTACCAATGTAAGCTTAATCAATTTAGCTTAAAACGTCTATTTTTTAACACAGGCTTCAATGGCATGACATTATTTAAGCCTGGATATCTGTCAGCTCTTAAATTTATTACCCACCCAGTTTCCCGTACTTCTGTGGGATTTCTAAGGTCTCCACCATGTGGAGTGGGTGTGATGAGGTCTAATACCATAAAAATAAATAAGTGTGCTGGGAACTGTATGATGTGGCTGGCTAAGGCATTCTTGGTATCCGCTTTGCTGATGTCCCGTAGATGTTGCATGATTCTGACCTTAAATAATTGATTCGTTTAACCTATATAGAAAGCTGCACAATGTCTGCAGCTAGCTAGATAAACCAAGTCTTGAGAAAAACACGTGGCATGTCCAGAAAAACAAAAGGTTGGTTCGAGACAGGATGTGTAAAACAATTAATAGTGTTGATATAAGGGCATGCTTTACATGTGCCACATCTGTAGGTGCCTTTCTTTTATGTTTGGACTCAAGACTGTCACAGACCAACTTGGAATCAGAAATGTAGGTCAACATAAATTTGAGGGTACCATTAGAGTTAGAAATGTCTCTAGAAAGAAAGATGTGACTGAATATAGAACTGGTAAAGAATGGACATCCATTTGTTTCTTTAATATTATTAAGCTTATCAGATCTTATAACAATTTTTTTTTCCAAATATCCTCTTTCTTGTAGAAGATTTTGCATCTTTTCAGTTTCTTGTATTAGATCATCATTCCTTGTGCAGAGTATTGATGTTCTAATAATTTGATTTTCCAGGATAGTCTTAAAAATATGTTGACCTACAGTTCTGATTCCAAGTTGGTCTGTGACACTATACATAAATATTGGTCTGTGTTGACAGAGAATGATAAAAAAAAGAGATAGTAGGAGAAGCACCATGATTCATCTACAAAAATAAAAAGAACTTAAAAAGGATGTTATGCCATAAGGATGGTATCATTAAAAAATATGGAGTCCAGACATATAAGAAAGGCACCTATAGATGTGGCACATGTAAAGCATGCCCTTATATCAACACTAGTAATTGTTTTACACATCCTGTCTCGAACCAACCTTTTTGTCCTTCTGGACATGCCACGTGTTTTTCTCGAGACTTGGTTTATCTCACTAGCTGCATACATTGTGCAGCTTTCTATATAGGTAAAACTAATCAATTATTTAAGGTCAGAATCATGCAACATCTAGGGGACATCAGCAAAGCGGATACCAAGAAGGCCTTAGCCAGCCACATGATACAGTTCCCAGCACACTCACTTATTTTTATGATATTAGACCTTATCACGCCCAGTCCACATGGTGGAGACCTTAGAAATCTCACAGAAGTACTGGATATCCAGGCTTAAATAATGTCGTGCCATTGAAGCCTGTGTTAAAAAATAGATGTTTTAAGCTAAATTGATTAAGCTTACATTGGTAAGGGCTTCCAAAAAAGCTGCAGTACTAAACTGAATTTGAGATGTGTGTTTCTCTTTTACATGACTGGGAATCATTTGATAGCAAGTATTTGATTGGATGGGAGAGTGTGCTTTTAAACTAAGTTGAGAGAGCTCATTTTTAGATCTGATGAAGGCTGAAGAGCCGAAAGCGCTCATCGTTTAACAGAGCTCCTGTGATTTTTATTTTATTTTTTATTTTCTTTTATCAATAAAATAAGGACATTGTCTTCGTGGTGGTCTATTCCCAGGATCTCTGTCTCTGTTAAACTACCACAGGCTCCTCTCACTCCAGAGTTATCACAACACATTATGCAGAGCTTAGAGGATACCAAGTCTCTAAATGTTTGTTTCCTTACATACTCCGTTATCTAAAAAGTACTTTAACACAGCTACTGCTAAATCATGTGCAGACCATCAGTTTCACAGTCTAGTGAATGTGCTTTTGCTTGTCCTCAAAGCCTGCACTGTATTACCCTCATAAGCTGTCTAGTGGCAGCAATACTCTTTCCATTGTAGACATCACACTGGTGTCATAAATGTGGATTTGCATCCAGAAAAGCAATAAACATACTACACTGCTGCTGCAGTTTCTTTTAGTTGCATCATACTATATATGATGTACCAAAGATTAAAAATAGCCAATAATGCATAAATACAATATAGATGAATTTCTTCAACTGTGACTTTCTCTTCGTCAACCCTTATACAATCCTTTACTATTGTCACCGTACTTCCCTATATACACCAGTACGTACACTCATTTTTACTTCTGTGGAAATGTTATTGGTACATTTACCGGTTGTATGTCTGAAACCTTTTCTACCTGGCCTTCTACAGTAAATGGATTATGTCCAGATGGACATCCCCACAAAAACAATTAATTGCTCTCTGTGCTGTTATTTAATTGCATTTTTCTTCTCTCCTTTTTCTTTTGGATGATAATTACAAACAAAACATCTAGATGGAAGACAAAGTGTTTTGAATACCACCTTCCTTTTGCATTCTCATGAGGTATATATGAAACCATGAACCCCCCCCCCATCATATTTTAAAAATCCCCAGTTACTTAACATTGCTCTTGATATAACTACATTTTCCCTATCACAGTGTCTGCTGACCTTTTGTTGGGGGATGTTAGGGTAGGGTTAATGTAGACATGCATCCACAGACTTTTAAAGGACTTTTACACGTGCACATGACACTACCATGAAGTCTATTACTGCACCCAGACACCAACCCTACCGTGACATCACTAGGAAATCTATACATTTAGACCGTGACTTAGTAATAGCCTAAATATATTATGAGTGACACGGATAAAATGCTTTGTGGCATACAATTTATATCCAGTGAAGCATGTGCAAAGTGATTCGGAAAGTACAGTTGTGTACACTTACCATAAATGTAGATGTTCAAGTGTATTCACTGCTGCAGTCATTACATTTGAGTAAACTGCTGGCAGGTTACCCTCAGTCGGCCTGAATAACAAAGTCTTGGGTCCTGCGTCAGTTTCTGTCTCCTTTTCCGTCAGGTCGTCAGGGGTATAAAACATGCAGCCGACGCCATTTTAATCAGTTTTTCTTGCCCCAGATGTCAGGTGCCTCCCAAATGGGGAGCAAAAATATATATAAACTGTAAACATATAAATGCACCTTAGAAACATAAAATTTACCTTCAACTAAAATCAAATACAGCACAAAGGCTTCTGAGTATAGTGAAGGAAAGAAAAGGTATAGAATGGGGGATGGCGGGTGGGTAACCCGGACTGCAACAGTGAATACACTCTAACATCTACATTTATGGTAAGTGTACACAACTGTACTATGTTCTTCGTGTTTCACTGTTGCAGTCATTACATTTGGGTAGAATCCCAAAGCTATGGATGGGAGGATGGAACTAAACAGCATTAGGAGCAGCTATAAGGCCCTGCAGGACTGCAGTGGCAAAGCCTGCCCTGGATTTAGAGAAGAGAGGTATGTGATAATGCTTTGTGAATGTATGAACATAGCTCCAAGTAGCAGCTTCTAGAATGTCTTTGGCTGGGATCCCTCTGAGAAAAGCTGCTGAAGTACAGGCAGCCCTGGTGGAATGGGATCTGATCCCCTTGGGCAAAGGTTTACCATGGTGCAAATAGCAGAAACGAATGCAGTGGTTTATCCATTTAGAAATAGTCTGCTTTGATACAGCCTTCCCTTCTGATCCTGCAGCAAACGCTACCAGTAGTTGCTCAGACTTTCTTAGAGATTTTGTCCTGTTTAAGTAGAATCTTAGTTGTCTGTGTACATCCAATGAATGCAGAATCCGCTCCCCCTTGTTCTGCAGATTTGGGAAAAAAGTTGGCAGGTGAATGGTCTGGTTAAGAGCCACACTGGATACCACTTTAGGCATAAAAGAAGGATTGGTCCTGAGGGCCACCCTGTCCAGGTAAAATATAATGAAAGGCTCCACTGCCATGAGAGCCTGTAGTTCTGAAACTCTTCTTGCTGAAGTGACTGCCAAAAGAAAAGCTGTCTTCCAAGATAGAAATGTTATATCCGCAGTAGCTGCTGGTTCAAAAGGAGGCAGGGTGAGTTTTTCCAGCACAAAATTGAGGTCCATGCAGGAGTTAGTGTTCTCCTGGGAGGCCTTAAATTTTTGGCCCCTCTGAGATACTGTTTAAGCAGTGGATGAGAAAAGAGGGGAGGCTCTGTGTTGTAATGAGCCGAGATGGCAGAGGCATGGATTTTTATTGAAGAAAAAGATGGGCCCTTGTCAGGCATCTCAGTTAAGTATTGTAAAATCTGAGGAATATTGGGCTTTGCTGTGTCTATTCCTTGTGCTTGGTTCCAAGCACAGAATCTCTTCCATTTATCAGCATAAGATTTTCTAGTACTAGGCCTTCTGGCTTCCAAAATGACATCCATCACAGGTTTACTGAAAGATGTGGTTTGAATAATTAGTTGATTAGCCATGCTGCAAGATTCAGAGTTTGCAGCTGGGTGTACAGAATTTGATAGTTCTGCTGAGACAGTAGATGAGGTGTTTGAGGCAAGTACCACGGAGGAAAATGTGATATGTTCCTTAGAAGCGGGTACCAGTGCTGGCGAGGCCAGTCTGGAGCAATTAGGATCAGTTTTGTTTTTTCCTGTCTGACTTTTAGTAAGACCTTGGAGAGTAGAGGCAGAGAGGGAAAGGCACAGACTGATAGGCTTTTCCAGCTGAAGGATAGAGCATCCACTTTCCATGCTTTTTGTGATGAGTTCTTGTGCAGAATTTGTCCAACTGATAGTTTTGGGGAGAGGCAAATAGATCTATGTCTGGGCTCCCCTATTTCTGTGTTAACATGTGAAGATCTGTGGATCCAGTTTCCATTTGTGAGGGTCCATAAGATTTCTGCTTAGGTAGTCTGCCAGAGTATTTTTGCTTTCCTGGCAGGAATTGAGCTTGAATATGTATTTGGTAAGTCAAGGTTGTGTTCCACAAGGCCATGGCTAGTCTGCAAAGGGGGTAGGAATGTGTACCCCCCTGCTTGTTTATGTACCACATAACTGTGGTGTTGTCCGTCTTTATCAGTAGTTGTCCTGGATGAAGAAATCCTTGAAGGCTGTCAGAGCATTCTGAACAGCTAGCATTTCTTTCTGGTTGATATACAGATGCATTTGGTTTGGGCTCCATTTGCCTTGAATGCATCTCCCTGCCAGGTGGGCTCCCCACCATAGTCTGATGCATCTGTAGTTAGGGTTGGGTGGCAGGGGGTAGAGTGAATGACAGTCCCTTGTTTTGGTGACATGTCTCTGCCCACCAAAGAAACTCCTGTTGTAGGCAGGGAATGAGAGGAATCATTGTTTCCAGGCTGTAGCAGGGAATGAGAGGAATCATTGTTTCCAGGCTGTGACAATGTTGACTCCTTAAACTTTTTAGGTACCACTGAAGTTTCCTCATATGCAGTCTCGCATATGGAATTAGTAGAATGCAGGATGCCATGAACCCCAAAGCCTGCAGAATTTGTCTTGCAGATAACTGGGTTTTTGTTGCCATTTGTTTGAAGTATGTTGTCAATTGCCTTTGTTTGTCTGGCGTGAGGAAAGCCATCTGGGCAGTTGTATTCAAGCTTGCACCCAGGATTGTAATTATTTGAAAGGGTACCAGTTGTGATTTCTTTTCATTTATGGTGTACCCTAGGCATGCTAGAAGCCTTTTTACAAATGCCAGATGTTTAAGAAGAGTGTCCTTGTCCTCTGCTTGAATGAGACAATCGTCCAGATAAGGATAAATTTGAATGTTTGTCTGCAGAATGCAATTACTGGTGCCAGGCACTTTGTAAAGGCCCTGGGCGCAGTAGATAAGCCAAAGGGCAGTGCAGAGAATTGGTAATGCAAAAAACCTGCTCTGAAGCGGAGGTATCTTCTGCATGATTCCCTTATTGGGATATGCACGTATGCCTCTTTTAAGTCTGGAGTTACTAACCAAGCATTCTTGCCCTGCACAGGCAGTAGCTGTTGTAAAGTCCGCATTTTGAATTTTGGAATGTCCACGAATGTGTTCAGAATCGATAAGTCCATTATTGGACACCATGAATTGTCTTTTCTGGATACCAGGAAAAGTCTTGAATAAAATCCTTGTCCTGTTTCCTTTTCTGGTACTGGTTGAATAGCCCCCATATCCATGAGGGACATGACTTGTTTCTGGGCCTCTGCCCACTGGCTTTGTGGCAGATCCGGCCATCCGTTTGGAATTGGCAAAGTATGGAAATTAAATCTGTACCCCTGGGATACTATGTTTTAATACCCACTTGTCCTGGGTAATTAACTGCCAATTTTGAGCATGAAGTGCTAGTTTTCCCTCAAGTTGGCTGCCAAAAGATAAGTGCTTGGAGATGGTAGAGGAACAAGTCATTGAGACTGCTTACTGTAGGATTGTGCTTTGTTTCCTCCAGTTTTGGAGGTGGAGGCACCCCATTGCTTTGACCTGTAAGAACCCTGTGATTGATATCTGGAGCCTTTTGAGCATCTTGGTTTGCCCTGAGTGGCTCTGTTGGACACAGGAAAGGACCAATTTTCAGTAGGTCAGTGCCTACTGAACCTGGGTGGCTGCACTTGCAAGAAATCTTTTACAGTTTGCATAGATTTAGCTTGGTCTTCCATTTTCTTTAAAACCTCTTCTGCCTTATTACCAAACAGAGTATCATGCTGCAAAGGGGCATCCAACAGTTTAGCTTTAACATGATCAGGCAGATTTTGCTCCTTGAGCCAGGCATGACTTCTAATCACAGATCCAGTAACGGCGGCCCTACAAGAGGCCTTCAAAGAATCAAAACCACATTGCAAAGTATGCTTTCCAACCTGTTCTGCTGAATGCAATAAATCCTATAACTCTTTATTTTCCACACAATCAGAAATCAACATCATTTTCTGTTTCAGTAAGCCCATAACATGCTGCTGATATTTAAGCACATGAAACTGGCAGTTTAAAGCCCTGATTGCCAAGGTTGCAGACGTATAAACCTTCTTACCCCATCTATCCAGCGCCCTGGAATCTCTATCAGAAGGGGTAGGATTTTTGGCTGTAGAAGCCTTAACACCCTTGGGACCCTGAGAAATAGTCTCAGGATCAGCAGCAGGATTTTTGAAAAGAAATTTAAGGAGTCAGGAAACCCTGTAATATCTGTCTGGCTTACTAGAAGCCGGAGGCAGGGAATCAGAAGTCATGCTTGATTCCGAGAGCACATCAACAATGTCTAATACAAGAGGTATTGCCAAAGGCCTATGCTGAGGAAGAAGAGGGAAATCCTTAAGCCTCTTTTTTGATTCAGAAAAGTCCTGACTCTCCCAGTGAAAATGTTCCCTTAAAGTATGCAAAGTCTCTCCAAAAGAGTAATCCTCAGGAGGAGATGCAGATTGGATGGATTCCTCTGCATCAGAATCCTCATAGGGTGGAATAGAAAATTCCTGATCAAAAGAGGAATCAGAAGAAATGGAAACCTGATCTGAAGAGTCATAATCAGTGCCTTGTCTAGGCCTCTTAGCGGGGGGGTTGGAACCCCTGATCAAGGTAATTAAATCCTCAGCCATTATGATCATCTGTTTTTTAGGCATAGGGGCCTGAGCACGTGGCTCATGCATCATTTTTTTAGACATAGAAGTTGTTTTTGACCTTGTTTTAGTTGCTGGTGTCGGTTTACTGTAAAAATGTTGAGGCCTGAAAACACCCTCAGAAGCCGGTGCCTGCTCGGCGGCTCCGGACCCATCCAAGGGAGAGACATCCGCGGGTTCAATACTTTGCGAATCTCGCAGCATACTGGACTCCGAATGGGTCTCAGTAGAGGCCTGCGACTCAAAAGTAGCAGGAATCAGGGGCTGCGAAAGCGCCTCACTGAGTACCGGCGAACTGGCGACTGGCTTAGGAGAAGCTTCGTTGTCCGTTTTGGACCTCGACGGTCTGTCTCTATCTTTTTCCTTGCGTTTTTTGTGAACTCCGGTAGTCAGATTGCTAACCAACAACATTTCAGGGTAGTTAAATTTTGAACCAAAATACTTAGAAGCAAAAATATACCGACGCTTAATAGTGCTTTGGTTAAATTTAGCACAAAACCGACAGCAAGGCATGTTGTGATCAGGGCCTAGGCAAGGAATGCAGTACAAATGAAAATCCTTCTGAGGTATTTGCTTCCCACAAGTAATGCAATTATTAACTTTTACTGACATCGGTAAGAAGCAAGAAAAAGTTTCCCCAACGGAGTACTTAGCTTTAGTTTTGAAGACTTCAGTTCTGAAACTCGAATACAAAAATTTCAAGAGTCGGCCGACTGGCACTTGCGAACTGCTTCTGCTTCGGGCACAGCGCAGCAAGAAAGACCGATTAAAATGGCGTCGGCTACATGTTTTATACCCCTGACGTCATGGAAGAGGAGACAGCAACCGACGCAGGACCCAAGACTTTGTTATTCAGGCCAACTGAGGGCAACCTGCCAGCAGATTACCCAAATGTAATGACTGCAACAGTGAAACATGAAGAACATCACTAACTACCTTAACTGAATACAGAATCAAAGTGTGTACCAGTATAAAAAAAATGTACAGAACATCAGGATATAATTTCAAGACACAACATGGAAAATTTGGAGAAAAGCAAGGAATCACTACTCAACAAGAAAAGAATAACAAATGTCTTGAAAAGACTTACTGAAAAGGCAGTATGGTCAAAAAATAACGGAGCAAGAATGCACTGAGCAGACTCAAGAAATTTCTTTACACGAGTTGTGAGGAAAAAATAAGCAGCTGGTTAAGATATCAGAGGACTATACAATGGGAATAAGAAACAGGCTGTATTCTTTTCTAATGTCAAAATTAATGTCCCCGCAAGTATTAGTACATAAAGCCACTATTTTTAATGCAAGACAAAAGGAGAACATTTTGGGTGGAAAAACAGATCAAAACAGAATCCATCCCCAGCATAAGAAAGTACAGTTACGTACATTGAGCTTGTAACAGTACATGTTTGAATGATCACTGCTGCAGTAGCCTTGCATGTGGGTTATATCCTACCAATAATAAAGCAGCCAGGCAGCTTCCAAAGCTTCAGGGCACCTTCCACACATCCAAACTGTCAAGCAGCTTGAGCACAGCCAACTAAAAGACAAGTTTGGGCAGAGCCTTCCTGCCAGCAGAGAAGGAGCCTGAGCCCTGAAAAGACAGTGCTTGGAAAACAGATAAATGTACACACCCTGGCATAAAAATACACAGCAAAAAAGAAAGGGAGGACGGAGGGAGGGAGCAGATGCTGCAGCAGTGATGATTCAGGCATCTACTACTATACTAAGTTCACCTTGCACAACTGTACTATGTTCATCATATCGATCGCTGCTGCAGTACCCTTAACTATATAGGTAGATTAACATAGCTAACTACATTTGGGAGGTGAAAGAAGAGTCTAGGAATCCCCGGAGAATGGTCCTAACACATGCTGATCTGGATCTAGATAAGGACTCAAGCTTACAATGCTTTGTAAAAGTATGCACAGAGGACCAAGTAGCAGCTTCTAAAATACTTCTACAACCCAACCTTTTCCAAAAAGCCCTAGATGAAATCAAAGCCATAGTAGAGTGGGCCTTTACCCCACCTAGAACATATTTGTTATGGTGAGTATAACAAAAGATAACAGCCTTAAACAACCATTTGGGAAAAGTCTGTTTTGAAACAGAGAAATGAAGAGATGCTAAGATCGGAAATATTTACTTCTGTTAAGATAATACCAGAGTTGTCTGACATCCATGGTAAAGTGTGTATCCTTTCTCCCTCATTTTTAGGTTCATGAAAGAAAATGGGGAAATTAAGGGTTTGGTTTAAAGTAAACTCGAATACCACTTTAGGCATAAATGTAGGAGTAGTTCTCAAAGAAACTCTGTCCCTTTGGAAAATGAGATGGGGTTGACAACATAAAAGCTTGCAACTCGTCTACCCTTCTTGCAGACGTCAGAGCAATCAGTAAAACTGACTTCCATGTTAAGAACCTCACATCAACCAGATTAACTGGTTGAAACAGAGCAAGTGTTAGCGTCTAGAACTCAAATTTAAGTTTCCAAGGAGGGGTTCACCAGTTTTCTTGGAGGCCTCTTATGCAAACGCCTTTCAAGGACTGCAGCACAGTGGTGCATCTGTTAAGAGTGGTTGCCTCACAACAAGAGGTTCTCCTGTTAGATACTCAAGTGGGATACCTTCTGTGCGGAGTTTACATGTCCTCAATGCATCCTCTCACATTCCAAAGACATGCATTTGGAGCGTTTCTCCCCAGACCTCTGCTGAAAATGGGCTCTGTCCCAGTTGGACTTGCCCGGTTAATTAGAAGTTATGTACCTACCATAACGTTCCATGTTAGTTGTCTTCTTCTCGCCTTCTTTCTTGCTGGATGGGTTCGGAGCCGATCCTCGGCTCCGACTCGGCCACTGTAAAAGCTCGAGAGCTAGTTCCACTGGCTCGCGGCTCCCCTATATCCCACAATGCTAGGCGGTAACTCCTCAGATCTCGTTTGAAAGCTAAGCCCAGCAAGGAAACTCCATAAATGGAACAGGATAACCCACCTCTATAAGCTGACTGTGAGGTGTCCTAACCTAACAGAGGAAATATATAGAGGTGGGACGTGGGAAAAAAACATAGAGAGGTCACTAAACAAACTCCTCTAGGTCTGTCCAGGCTAGGGGGAAGGAGGGTGGGATGCAAGAAAGAAGGCGAGAAGAAGACAACTAACATGGAACGTTATGGTAGGTACATAACTTCTAAATGTTAAGTTGTCTATCTCGCCTTCATTCTTGCTGGATGGGACCGCGTCCCTAGCACCTTGTCCCGGGTGGCCTATCGGAACAGACTCTTGAGTACAGTGGAACCAAAGTTGGCTCGGTCCCTAGAGGCCAAGTCCAACTTATAATGAGAAATGAAGGTATGGGGAGAAGCCCAAGTAGCTGCAGAACAAATCGAATCAATAGGCAGCCTATCTTGGAAAGCTATAGATGTGGCTAAAGCTCTAGTTGAATGAGCCCTGGGTTTGGATGGCAACTGTTGGTGTCTGATCTCATACACAAGGGTAATAAACGAAATAAGCCATCTAGAGAGATACTTTAGAAACTGGGAGTCCCATTCTATCTTCTGCATAAGAAACAAACAGTTGATCAGACTTTCTGAATTGTTTGGTCCTGTCTAAATAGTACCTAAGTTGGCGATGAACGTCTAAGCAATGCAATTTTTGTTCTGACCAGTTCGAATAATTCGGGAAGAATACAGGAAGATCAATGGTTTGATTCAAATTTGCCGGTGAAGCTACCTTAGGCAAAAAAGACGGGTTAGTACGCAAGGACACCCTATCCTTATGAAACAAAAGATAAGGTGGTCGACGACACAGAGCATGGAGTTCAGAGACTCTTCTAGCTGAAGTGACAGCTACTAAAAAGAGTGTTTTCCAAGATAGTAACTTCATTGAACATGAAGCTGCAGGTTCAAAGGGGGGAAGAATTAAGGACACTAGAACCAAGTTGAGATCCCATAGAGGAGGAGGATCCTTAATTGGTGGTTTGAGGAGAAAAACTCCTTTTAAAAAGGAGTTGCAGAGTTTGTGAGACATAATGGAAGACACTGAGACTCCAATATGAAAGTTAGATATAGCTGTCAACTGGACTTTGATGGTAGATGGAGACGAACCTGAGTGGAAAAGTTCAGCTAGAAAGTCCAAAACTGATTGAATGGAGGCAGTGAAAGGATCTATATCCTTTGACTGTGCCCAACAGGAAAAACGTTTCCACTTACTATGATAAATCTTCCGAGTGGAAGATTTATGAGAGGCTATCAAAATATCTCGAACTGAGTGAGATATTAAGGGAAGCCTGGCTAGAGTTGGAATTGGAGAAACCACGCTGTGAGGTTCAGAGAGGGAAGGGAGTGGTGCAACTGACCCGACTGATGGGTCAAGAGGTCTGGAACTGGGTCCAGATGCCAAGGTTGCTCCAACAGATAACGGTGAAGAAATGGGAACCAAATCTGTCGAGGCCAGTAAGGGGCAATGAGGATCATGGAGGCTTTCTGAGCGATGGCTTTCTGAATTAGCTGAGATATCAGTGGGAAGGGAGGAAAGGCATACAGAAGTCCCCGGGGCCAATCGTGGACTAGAGCGTCTCTGCTGGGATGGCCTGGTTGGGGAAAAAGGGTGAAGAAATCGTTGCACTTGCTGTTTTGGGGAGTAGCAAAAAGGTCGCAGCAAGGCCGGCCCCACTTTTGAAAGACTTTCTCCAACACTGAATTTTTTAGAGACCACTCGTGAGGCATGAGAATAGCTCTGCTCAATTTGTCTGCAATCACATTGGACTTCCCGGGAATGTGCGTTGCTAACAGAAACCACTGAGAAGAAATCGCCCATTGCCACAGTCCGAGTATCTCTCGACATGGGGGGTAAGATCTGGTCCCGCCTTGTTTGTTGATGTACCACACTACAGACATATTGTCTGTCTGAATTGCTATAGTTCCCTTGGGAAGAGAGTCTTGTAAGGCTTGCAACGCTAGAAGCACTGCTCTCATCTCTAGGACATTTATGTGCAAGTGGCACTCGAAAGGTTGCCACATGCCTTGGACCGTCCTGCCCTGATAATGCCCCCCCACCCGATCAGGGAGGCGTCCGTTGTCAATGTAGCAACTGGAGGGGGAGGAACAAAGGGTCTCCCTAGGAAAAGCTGAGGAGATGTGATCCACCAAGAGAGATGATTCTTGCACGATTGTGTTATCCGAATAGAATGGGACATTGGAAGTCGTTGGTAGGACCATTGTGTGAAGAGCATCCATTGTAAGATTCTCATATGGAAGCGAGCTAATGGTAGGAGAGGGATGGCAGCCGCCATTATCCCTAAAACCTTCAGGATTAGTCTGACTTTGACTTGGTTGCTCTGCAAGACCAGAGAGACTTGTCTGTGTATGTCTGCTATTCTCTGCTCTGTGAGTCTGGCTGACATGGAGACTGTGTCTAGATTTGCGCCTATGAAGGTAATAACACGACAAGGCGACAAAACAGACTTTTCGTAATTTATTGAAATGCCCAGAGTTTGACATGTGCGTAAGGTGTAGTCTCTGGCAAGAAGGAGAAGATGCTTGGTGGGGGCTGTTACGAGCCAGTCGTCTAAATATGGAAACACCTGGAATCCTTGTTGTCTCAGCCGAGAGGCGACCACTGCCATGCATTTGGTAAACACTCGGGGGGCTGTAGTGAGACCAAAGAGCAGGGCCCTGAACTGGAAATGACTGGTTCCCAGCCTGAAGCGGAGAAATCTCCTGGAGCGTCTGTTCATTCTGATGTGATAGTACGCATCCTGGAGATCTATAGAGCACATCCAGTTGTCCTGTTCCAAAAGGGTCAGAATGGACTGCAGCGTGACCATCTGAAATTTTGTTTCTTGACAAACTTGTTCAAGTTGCTGAGATCAAATATAGGTCTCCAGTCCCCTGTTTTCTTTGGAACCAAAAAGAATTTGGAGTAGATTCTGGATCCTTGTTGGTCTGCTGTAACTGGTTGAACAGCTCTTTTTGCTAGCAGCTTTGAAATTTCCAATGCTGCTTGTTCCCTTTGACTGGGTGGAATGTCTGGAAGGGATTTTCCGGACTGCCTTGGGATGCGAAGGAAAGGGATTTTGTAACCTTCGGAAATGATAGACTGTACCCATTTGTCTTGAGTAAGGGAGAGCCAGGCTTCTGGGTACAGAGACAACCTTCCCCCGACTGCCTCCGAAGGTGGGCAGTCGGGCAACACCTCAGGGATGCTGAAAGGGCTTGTCCGAGAAGGATTCTCGACTGCCCTGATTCTGCGGGCCCCCTCTGCCTCCAGGATGGCGTCTGTTACCATTGTTCCAACCTCTGCCTCTAGGGGGAAACTGACTATGTGCGTCAGGCAAAGCTCCTTGTGGATGTTTGCGGAACCACATCTTCCCCCCCTTCTGGCCTTTGGGGTAAGGCCTAGAAGGAGTAGAAAAACGGACTCCGATGGCAGAGAGAGTTTTGCCATCAGTCTCGCACCTAGTCAGGGTTTCCTTCACTTGAGGACCAAAGAGGGATGATCCATCAAAAGGGGAGTTAGTGAAGGACGCCTTGAAAGGGTCCGCAAAGTTACATAGCCGCATCCAGGCGTGCCGATGTAAGGCCACACCTGTACCTGCCGCTCTACTCGCTCCATCCGCCGCATATGAAAGGAGGCGCATGGAGGAGTTAGTTATAGAATTAAGGGTCGGCAGCTGAGAGTTCATCCTATCCTGAAAACTCGCAGCTGTTGGGTCCTTCAACATTTCGCTCGCTTCCTTGAGCAAATCCCTCTGAAGACGAGTGAAATGACACAGGTAGTTCAGCGAGCGCATAGTAAAGGTCGCTGACGAGAACATCCGCTTCCCGTACCTGTCCATAGTCCTAGACTCCTTGTTAGGAGGATGAACAGGCACCGAAGGATCAGCTAATTCCCTTTTGGTGGCCGCAGCCACCACCATAGCATCAACAGAGACGCCTTTGGTCAAAAATTCTTTGTCCTTGGGGGCAGTGATAAATTTTGATGGTCTCCTGGGGGGTGGGTTCCACTGAGTCAGGAGCAGTCCAGGCCTTCTTTGCCACCACTTGCATAAGGGGGTCAAAGGGAGGGGACACCCAGAAGGTGGAAGGGCGAGAGCCAAACGCCTCAAGATACACCGATTCATCCTCTGAAGGGTTGAGGGCTGGCCAATTCCCCCTCTGTTTTAAGATTTCGAGGATGTCTGCGAAGGAGACATCTTCAGAGGGGGAACGAGGGGAACCTTCAGAATCCTCTAAATCAGTGTCAGAGGTGACAGACTCAGGGGAGTCAATGTGCTTCCTCTTGCACTGCCTCTTTCTAGGGGGCTCTCCTACCGGGTCAGGAGAGGCCTCGGAAGGAGGAGGAGATCCCCACTGGGGACACTTGAGGAGCTGGCTCTCTACGATCCGGGATGAGAGAGTGAGCAGAAATCACCGGAGGCACCGTGGGGGGAGGGGCAGATGGAGCCGACTGTGGAGTTGAACCAGGTTCTAACACGCTCCTCATGACCTCAAAGGCACCCCTGTCAGGCAGAGCCAGAGGTCTCCTCTCCGAAAAGCTGAAAACCTCCCCCGGCACCGACAGTGATGGCTCCGAGGCCGATGTCAGAGCCGAACTCACCAGCACCGAAGCACCGAGAGGGAGAGCGGGGTCGGACAAGGGTCCGATGCCACTCACCCCCTCGGAGCCGACGAGGGAAGTCCGGCGCCGAGATTCTTCCAAGGAAGACATCGGAGCAGACGACGGAACCGAAGACAACGGTATCAGTTCCGACGCCACCACAGTCTCGGGTCCGAGCTGCCCCAGCTCCGAACTCAAAAGAGTCAGAGGAGGAACATTCTGAGTGATGGGATTAGTCCTCGACTGTTGAGTCGGACTTTGAAGCATCTGGGCCAGTGCCTCGGACTTAAGAAGTCGACTCACTACTCTCTGAAGGTCATGGTCTGATAGTCTCGACGACCTAGAGGGGTGAGATCTATGGCTCCATTCAGACAGCAAAGGTGATGCTGGAGCAGAATGAACGGAGCCGATAGATGGTGACCGGGACCTTTTTCTGGAGGTCTGTTCCGACAATCTGATCGGAGCTGACTCACCGATGTCTTCCTCGGCTCCGGCCGGAGCCGAGGAAATAGTAGGGACATGAGTCCGAGAATCATCGGCTCTGGCTAGAGCCGATGTTCGAACAGCCTTCGAAGCACCAGAAGATAACTCGGATACCGGAGCCGAAGGTCTGGGAGGCTTTGAGGGTTTCCCCGAGGATTGAATTGGGGGACCCTCAGGCTTCAATAAGCCCCTTAGAATGAGCTTATTTTTATGCTCCTGCAGGACTCTAGGGCTGAAACCATGGCAAACAGCACATGAGTCCTGCAGGTGCAAAGGTCCCAGGCAGTATACACAAGAAGTGTGACCGTCTGTCAGGGACATCTTCTGACAGCACGAGTCACACTTCTTAAAGCCTGAGACCTTCGATTCCTTAGACATGCTAAGAAAGTAGAGTAATCACTCACACTAACACACACACAGATTACCCTTAAATTAAATAAACTAAACTAAATTAAACTAAATTAACCTAATTTCCTCAGGAAAAAACCCAACCACTCCAACTACTAGGAAGGGAGGGATGGGGCCTAACAGTTTAAGGAAAGAACTCTAAAGTTCTTTGAAAAGTAAAGAGAACTTGAAGGGTATGGCAAGAAACTACCTAAAAGGGTTTTGAATATAGGAAATACTAAATAAAAGGGGTCTAATTTTCACCAAAGTTTAGTTATAAATAACTAACTTGACGAGCCGGTTGAAAAGCACCTCGATAGCTGTAGCGGCAAACGAGATCTGAGGAGTTACCGCCTAGCATTGTGGGATATAGCGGAGCCTCGAGCCGGTGGAACTAGCTCTCGAGCTTTTAGAGTGGCCGAGTCGGAGCCGAGGATCGGCTGCGAACCCATCCAGCAAGAATGAAGGCGAGATAGACAACTTAACATCAAATGTTAAATAAATAAACAAACAAAAATGAATGAATGAATACAATTTAATTAATTAATTAATTAATTAATTAATTAATTAATTAATTAATTAATTAATTAAAACAAAAACATGTTGACATGATACTACACTGAAAGAGTAGGATCCATGGGCAGACTTGCTGAAATGACAGACAAATGAACCTTGATAGAGGAATAACAAAGGCCATAGGACAGTAACTCACACAAATACTGAAAAAAACAGAAATCAACTAGCCCTGAATGGGTGCTGGTTATGTTGTTGCCAGCAGCTAGAATACCTTTTCCATTTCCTAATAATGGATTTTCTAGTACCAGGCTTTCTTACCTCTATTTGTACCAGCAGGAAGGGAGAAGGAGAGACCTAGATTTAAGGATGTCGGTTGTCTCCATCAAAAGATTTCTCTTCTGACAAACCCCAGGGATTTAAAAAGATAAAGGGAGTTGATGCTGGGACCAAAGAGGTTTCAGATACCACTGCATTCTTCCGATGTGAAGTCTTGCCATGGGTTATCATAAGAAATACAAGAATCACAGATGGCAAGAAACCCCAATCCCTGAGGTATTCACTTGCAGCGACAGAAGTCTGAAGGGAAAACATTAGAAATAGATCTACACAAAAAGCTGTTTTTTTTCCCTTTGGAAGAAATGCTCTTTGAACTGAGGCATCTAGTTGACACCCCAGGAACAGAATCCTGTATGAGGGAGTCAGAAAGACTTTGGAATGTTCTCTTGGAATCCCAGCTTGTGTAAAAGATCTCTCAACCAAGAAAGTGATGTCTGATACTTTGAAAAGACATGGCAAAGATAAGCAAGTTGTCTAAATATGGAAAAATGCTGATACCCCTGTAGTCTGCAATGATCTATACACTCTTGGTACAGTGCACAGTCCAAAGGGTAAGACAGAAAACTGAAAGTTTTGTGTGGATCACATTAAGAAACATCTGAAGTCTGGAGGAATAGGGATTAGATAAGGATTTTAAGCCTAGTGTTACCAGGAAACATACAAGAATAAGGTGCAATGGGTTGTGAAGTGACATCATTTTGAATGTGGGCACCATCACAAACACGTTTAATAAAGAAAGATTCAGAACTGGTCTCTAAGAATTTTCTTTCTTTAGCACTAGGAACATCTGTGAATAAAAATCCTTCCACGTGCGAAGGAGGAACTGGTTCTATCACTCCTTGGGACAGTATGTGATGAAGAACAAGTAGAAACAAAAGAGGCTGATCTGGAGGAAGAGAATGACCCCTGCAAAGGAGGAATTTCCTTCCATTGTCATCTGTAGCCTAGGTGAATTATTTTCAGAACCCATTTATCTGAAACAATCTGTTGCCAAAGAGAAAAATGGAGATGCAGACTGTTGGGAAGAAAAAAAAGGGGCCAGGGTGGGAAGGAGTCACAAAGGTCTCTTGAATAGTCTCTGTCCTTGGTTTTTGGAAGTTCAAGATTTCTTTTTGAACGCACTTGCCATTTCTTAAACTTCTATTTACCTGAATTGTGTTTAGATTATTCATTTTGTTTTTTGTTTTTTTTTTGTCAAAATTGGATGAGGAGAAAGAAAATGTATTGGACAAAGGAGAGCTGAAAAATCTTAGATATTCTCTGGAATAGCTTTTCCCTTTCATCACCTCAGCAGGTGAGGAGCCAAACACTACATCTCTATCCAAGGAAGAATTTAAAATCTCATTTTTAACTTCATCCGAAAGGTTCTGAGAATGTAGACATGCATACTTCCTTAAACAGCCCTGGAAGATGTATCAACAGAATTATGCACACACTTCAAACAATAAGTAGTAAGCAGCAAGACAGAAGAAACTAAGTTATTTAAATCAGATTTTTCAACACAGAACAAATTTTAACATATGAGCCTTACATTTCAAAACTCTGAAAATCAAAGACGCAGAAGTATACAAATTTTCCCATCCTTATCAGAAAGAGTGGGACTGGAATTAACCAAGTGGTTAACAGAGGTGGGATCAACTAAGGCTACAGCTTGAGTCAGGATTGAGATGAGTGTATAAAAATGTAATACTGATGAACTTTATAAAGCCTATCTGCCTTCTTAGGGGCAGCTGGCTGACTATTAGAAAAACTGTAGGCAGTACACCATATATCCTCTGAAGCAGACATGACAGGAGGAATGGGTGTAGGCCCTGGAAAATCATTCTCTAACAACTCACAGTATTTTCTGAGGGACGGAGAAGCCTCAGCTTTCACCCACTGAAAACAGTGGCACATTCCAATAATAGTCTCTCAGACTAGGGAGAATCAGAAACTGAGCTTGCCTTGGAAAATGCTGTATCCATCCCTGCATTTTCCTCTTCAGATTTAGAATTTTGAATCTCTGGGGAAAAAAAGAGGAATCTCTCTTAAGAGAAACTACTTTACAAGGATCAATAGTCTGAATTAAGCCCTGAGCCAGACCCAATAAATTACTCTTATGCAAAGAAATTTAAGGGTACATGTATGCTTGGTTTTCTTTCTTTTTGACAGGAAAAATGGGACCAACAATGATACGAATCTCAGCCGCAACTTCCATAGGGATGGACACAGCATTCTGACTCAGCAGGGAAATCTTCCCTGTTCCCGCTCCCAGGTCTGACAAGAGTGGCTCTCCCTTGCCCACTGAGGGGATCCAACAGTCACAGAGGACATGGCTAACCTCTGGTCCACAGTGGCTGCAGGTTCTACACTAAAGGAGTCCATGGTAAAAGACAAGTGGCCTGAGGTACAACAAATAACAGCAATCACCCACCTGCGGCTGAGGCAAACTGCTAGCCTGTTGTGGTGACAAAGACTGTTTGCTTAATTCTTTTCTTTTTGTGGCTGGATGAAGGACAGACTGTGGAACCATTAATCTGGTCCATGGTCAAGCTGAAAATAGTGCCTCCTTCCTGGAGAAGACAAGCAGCAATTACCGCTAAACAGTACCAGCTTCTTTTCTGACAGAAAAAAAAAAACAGTAAAAAGCACTTTAAAACACTATGCCAGCCCCACAAAAGAGAAATAAACAGAAAGCCAGCCCCACAAAAAAGAAATGCACACAATTACCCCACAGAAAAAAATGTTTTCCAGTTAGTTAACATTACTTTTAAACTAACAGAAAAATCAAGTGTGACATTTAAAAATGTTAGTCTTGAGACAGTCCATTGAAACACAACTCTCTTAGCTTTGAAATAACTTTCCTGTGGAGAAAAGTAATAAAATATTAACAAAATTTAGAAAATGGAAGCCCCCGCACCAAGGAAAAGTACAGTTGTGTACACCTACCATAAATGTAGATGTTCGAGTGTCTTCACTGTTGCAGTCATAACTGTAGGGTGTTCCTGCCGGCAGGCAGCCCGAGGTCGGCCAGAATCCCAAAGTCTGGGTCCGGCGTCGGCTGTATAAGCTAGTATCCTGACGTCAGTACGCCTTGGTACATAGCCCATAGTGACTTCAACTACCCGAATATAGACTGGGAACATTACTCAAGCCCTAACTTTCTAGCCCAACGGTTCCTGGAGTTCATAAATTCAAATGCCATGGAACAGCTAGTCACTGTTCCCACGAGAGGAGAAAATATACTAGATCTCATTATCACAAACATGGGGACAAAATGCTCCACACCAGAAGTATATCCCTCATTGGTGAGATCTGATCATAAACTAATCTCACTGGAAATCCACATCCCGCCCCCACCCCAAACAAAAAAGACCACAGTGAAGAACTTCTCTAAAGCAAACTTCACACTACTCAAGACTGGTGTGGTATCCTTCAAGGCCCCTGAGCCAGTGGAAACCACAACCCAAGCTGCGGAAGCCCTTACAAATGCCTTCTATGAACACCTCCAGGACTGCATGGATCAGGCAATCCCAAATAAAACCAAGACTCTTTCCACAAAGGGCAAACGTCCAGTCTGGTGGACCCCAGCCATTAACAAATTTTACAATAAGAGGAGAAAGCTATTACATGATAGAACAAAATCCATAAAAGGGAAGTCACCCCTGATCAATATTAGTAAAAAAATACGAGCACTCATAAAATCAACTAAGGCCAATTTTGAGAGAAAAATTGCCATGTATTCAAAGGACAATCATAAGGCCTTTTTCAGCTATGTTAGGAACCTGGGTGGAAACTCCCAGATATGCTCAGAATTAGTCGAAAATGATACAAAAATCACTGAACCCACAGACATTGCCAACATACTGGCAGACAGGTTCAGTGCAAACTTCACCCCTCTCCCCTAAAGGAGAGATAACTATCCCAGCGGAGTGTAGCCTCCCAGACATCTCAAATGCGCAGGTGAAAGCTGCTCTCTCTAAAGCTAAAAACACAGCATCAATGGGACCGGATGGTGTCCCCGGCTGTGTGCTACACGAGCTAAATGAGGAATTAAACCCGCACATAAGGCAGCTGTTTAATCTCAGCCTTACCACAGGATACGTGCCCAAGGAGTGGCGAACGGCAACTGTGGTCCCACTCCACAAAGGCGGTGCCTCTACGGACCCTGGTAATTACCGCCCCATAAGCTTAACAAGTCCAGTCTGCAAAGCTATGGAGAGGATCATAATGGAGCTCATAAACAAAGATATAGGGGACTTGCAGACATTGGACCCGACCCAGTTTGGCTTCGTCAAGGGAAGATCATGCCTTTTGAACTTGGTCGACTTCTTCGAAACAGTCACCAAGGCCATTGATGAGGGAAAGGCAGTCCATACAGCCTACCTTGACCTTGCAAAGGCTTTCGACACAATACCCCACTCGGGTATTGTAGAAAAACTTACCAGCTTAAATGTAAACCCATATGTCACAAGATGGGTTGCAAACTGGCTTAAGGACAGAACCCACAGGGTTAGAGTTGCTGGCGCTATGTCCGACTCCAAGCCGGTCACAAGTAGTGTCCCACAGGGCTCGGTCCTTGGCCCCCTATTGTTCGGCATCTACTTCTCAGAAGTACAGGCCAACATGGGAGGACTTTGGCTGACAAAGTTTGCAGACGACTGCAAACTGGGCGCCATAGTGGAAAGTGCATCGGACACGGATATCCTTCAGAAGGGACTCACGGAAACAGATAGCTGGTGCCAGAGCCATGGCCTGAAGTTAAACGCCAAAAAATGTATAGTCATACCCTTCGGGAAAAACAAGGTAACCCCAAGCTACCATATAGGTGGCAATCCACTAAGCACAGAACAGGTTATCAGGGACCTGGGGACCCAGGTTGACAGTGGCCTTTCGACACTCACGTTGCTAAAGTGGTTAGAAAGACCTTCTACATTGCCCACCTGATCATGAAGGGATTCACATCCAGATCTAGTGAGGTCATTGTTCCCTGTACTCTTCACTTATCAGACCAATGATCGAAAGTACAATGCCCCATTCGGGATGTATCTCACCCGACATCTGCAGCAATTGGAGAGACCCCAAAAGTTCCTCACCAAAAGGATAAAGGGACTCCAAAATCTGTCATATGCTGCCAGATTGAAGAAACTCCAGCTCTATTCAGTCGCATACCGTCTGCTCAGAGGTGACATGTGCCTGACATACAAGGCCATGTCCAACCCGGAATTAATGGACATGCTCCACCTCAAAAATCCAAATCCACCAAAACCACTAGAGCAAGCGACTTAAACCTTAGCACGGATATAAATAGGACGTGCTGGAGGGATAGATTTATCACTCAGAGACTCCCTATGCTGTGGAATAAAATCCCGGTCCATGTGAGGCAGAGCACCTCGCTGGCTCTGTTCAAGAGAAATCTTGACCTGTGGATGGGAGATCGTAGGTTTACCCCGGGAATCATCTCTGTGTCACTGCTGGACAGAGGCACAACAAACTAATGGGCACAGTATTTTTCCATATAAGGGGTGGCGTAAGCCACAAAAATTTGGGCTAGGCTTATAAATGCCTTAGGGCAGATAGCCTAGTATAAACCTATGAACCTAATAAAAACATTTTATTCAAGTTCACTTTTTCCAACAATTTTTTAAGTTACAGCTTCCAGTAAGGGTCACTGTTTTGAGGAATTTTCTCTTAATTTTTTGCTTTGTCCATAACTCTGGAGTTTTGTCAAGTCACACCCGATCTTTTAAGAATATAATATTCACAGCAAAAGTTTCTGTTAAACATGTTGCTCAATAACTTGTTCGATTACACTACATTTTATAAGCTTATATTTTGAATTACTCAGCGAAAAACTGCTGTAAGGCAGCCAACTTTTCTTCAAAGTGTACTCCTTTAGAAAAAGGGTTACTATGGGTAAGCACCCCACAACAGGCATAAAAATACATACATACACGTGAGAACGAAACATGAATTTTCTCTCAATCTCACCAACAGTTCATGGGCTAAAAGCAACAGGTCTCACACCACAGTTACACCCTGGGTGTCAGTGTAAAATTACTAATACTTTCTCTTAAATGGTCTAACTTTAGCAGGTTAATGAACAGGTTCAAAACAGCCTCACCACAGTGAGTGTGGTACTGGGTAGTAAAAGTTACACAGCGCTTTTGAAAAAGTCAGTCTGGCCATACAGGACAGTTCCTTAAAGAAGTTAGCATTCATTTACCCTTCCCACAGAGCTGTCATCCAGCCTTGAAAATCCTAGCCTTGAGTCCACATTTGCAATTACCCTCCCACCCACCCCCTATATGTACATCACCATTACCATGCAAACCGGCAGGAAAGGTTTGGCAGGCTTCTTTCAACACTTGGGAGTAGGAAATCTGTACTAATCATCTATCACCCCCAAAATGACCATCAAAAGCAAATGCAGACAATAAAAACATTTGAAACAAAAAGCACTTTATACTCTTTCTGTGCAGGAAAGGAGTTCTGAATCCCCAAATCAGAAGCATCCAAATTGCTGAATTAAAGCAGTAAGCTGAAACAAGAGAGCAGAAATTTCATCTGATGACTACTGTGTGGGAAAAACTTAAATCATTTTTATCTCAATTATTCAGCTGCAGGGCTCCACAATGAGATGGAATACCAAAAAAGTATCTTGTGATGGATAGGGCATAAAAAGAAAAAAAATTAAACAGTGATTTCTCAAATAAAATGTCAACTAAGATTTGCTTTAAACAGTCTTTTAAAAAAAGCAAGCGAAGACTTGCAGTCCCATTTGTAACAAAAAACAAAAACATTACTTGGACGGTATGGAGTCAGCAAATTCACATTTTACATTACATTAATAAACAATGACTGCACTTAAAATCCCCAGAACGAACAGCAAAATAATCAAATGACAGCATACTTATTAGTTAAAAAGAATTATACAAAGTTATAAACAGCTACCAATATAGCATTTACTTGGTGTGTGTTGTGTGTGTGTGTGTTGGGGGGAAGAGTTTCCATGAAATACAGGGGTGAAGTACAAGTGGACACAGTACTTGAATTTAAAAGTTTAGATCTGGGTTTGATTCCCATGAACTCCTATTTACGTAATGGGTACACAACTAGTTATTTAAGTTACTGAGGTTGTGTGAACACCTTGTAGAAAGGAAACAGGGATCCAGATTACATAGTTATCAAAATATTTAAGAACACATATCTACTCATCCAACAATGTCCTAATGAATCAAATGCAGGGACAAAAAACATTTTACTGAAGCCCTGGATTCCATTCAAGAACAGTCGTGTACAAGAATTTAATTTGCAGACTCCCCACCCCCACTCCCAGCCAATTTATGGCTATAGCCTTCAGGCAATTCCCTTGCTGTCTGCTGCACTTCCAAAAGCTCCAGACACAGAATAAGAATTTCAAACAAAACTGCAAATGTTTCTCAAAGCACAGGCTTAGATAAAAGACACTATTAAGGGTGCTGGCCCTTACTGCTTATGGGGTGCTCATCACCATGCAAGTCGAAGTTATAAAAACAGAACACACTGAAATTAACAAAAAAAAAAAAAAAAGCCAGAGCAACATGTTAAAATGATGTTACTTTACTAGTAAACGACTAGGCATGGGGTAGGAAGGAATATTTGGTCAAAGTCTGCTCTATGTTAGTTTCCTTTTCTTTCCATTTAAAATTTCACAGTAGGTCACAGACATGTATCACAACAAATGTAGGTTAACAAGTCCAATGAAATGTTATGACTGCAGATGCATCCATGAAGGACATCAAGAGGTACAATTCAAGAGACCTGTGAAGGCAGAAGTCACAGTTCACAAAAATGTAATTCTGGTGCACATTCAATCACTGCTGTGAAATTTTCTTGATGATATTTTAAGACAGCCCCTTTTTGATCTCAGTCTTATAAATGACAGATACAATTGTAAAGGTGAGAACAGGTGAGGTAAAAAAAATTATGACATTCTTTAATTGTAATTTAATTCAACAACTCTGCTAATGCTATGAGATTAAAAAAAACTGACTACAACCCATAAAAAAGGCTACAATAATCTACAAATGAAAGAAACAAAAATACAGTAAACTCTCAGTTAACCAGAACTCAAGCAACAAGAACTCTCAAGCAACCAGAAAAAAAAACAGTACAGTATGAATAATTCACTTTTGTGTGTGTTGCACTGTTTTCCCGCCACAGAAACATACCTTACCTGTTTCGAGTTTTAAATAGGAAGATGCAAATAAATTCCCTGTCTCCCCAACCTGAGAACAAGTCAAACCGAACAAGTCAAATTGCTAAAATGTCAATACTCGCTCCATACTCAGTTAGTTTGAATCAGATTACACATGCTCTCTCCACTCGCTCACACACACTGTCTCTTCAGCTTTCATACATGAATTCACTCACTCTGTCAGATCTCTCACACACACTTTTCAGCTTTCATACATCTCTCCAATCTCTCACAGACAGTCACTTCGGCTTTCATACATGCATTCAATCTCTCTCTCTCTATATATATATTTAATTCATTCAATTCCAATCCACTCAGCATGCCACTGGAAAACCATTCCACATGACATGCTTTCTAGCAGTAATACAAGTTTAAATTGTTATTCTAGATAGGCTTTTAATTACTGCATTTCAATATTAAAATCAAATCAATACAGTGTTCATGGTATGGCATAGTACAGAGCATTTGTTAGGTCTGTTTTTCATGGTAACCAGAAACTACACTTACCCAGCATCTACCAATCCCCATGAGTGCTGGTTAACAGAAAGTTTACTGTAGCAGCTACTCTGAAATTCCCATATAAAGCGGACTCAAAATCTCAAAAAATAAGTTATATATTCACTATAATGGGCATCTGTGTTGTCCATTTTAATTTTTCCTCACTTATGGGTTTTGATCCGACCCTTGGATCCCCGACTCTGCCACATACATTGCATTTGTTGACCGCGAATGTCCGACTGGGCCAGAGGCCCATTTTCAGCAGAGACCCAGGGAGAGAGCTTATAAGACAATAAGCAAAAACAACAGTAAACATTAGTACAATAGAATTATTTTACAGCATCTATAAACAGTACAAAGGAAGGTCCTTTTTCCTAGTGGAGACCCAGGGGGAAAAAGTACAGTTTTGTACCTACCATAATGTAGATGTTCGAGTGTACACCCTGCTGCAGTCATCACACTTGGGTTATCCTGCCATCAGGCGATCCCGCAGTCAGCCGGAATTCCAAAGTCTTGGTCCGGCGTCGGTTGCTGTTGCTTCTTCCCTGACGTCAGTGCGCCAGGGGTATATATAATGCATCTGACGCCATTTTCTTCAGTTTTTCTTGCCCCAGATGTCAGGTGCCCCCAAAAAGGTGGTCAGTAATTAGTACCAATTTATGAAGTTTTTTGCACAAACACAAAATCCCTCTAGCTATAAGCAAATACATTAGGAAGGTTTTGTAGAGATTTAGTCAGTTAGATCAGAGGGGATGGAGGGGGGGTAACCTGGACTGCAGGGACTGCAGCAGGGTGTACACTCTAACATCTACATTTATGGTAGGTACAAAACTGTAGTATGTTCATCGTGTTACCCTGCTGCAGTCATCACACTTGGGTAGAATCCCAAAGCTAAGGATGGGTGGAGGATTCATAGAGGGTTAGAGGAGGCTAGAAGGCCCTGCAGAACTGCAGTGGCGAAGCCAGCTCTAGTCAGAGTAAAGTGGTAAGTGGTAGTGTTTGGTAAGGGTGTGTACTGAACTCCAAGTTGCAGCTTCCAAAATCTCCTTGGTTGGAACCCCCCTGAGGAAGGCTGTAGATGTAGCTGTTGCCCTGGTAGAGTGGGGCCTAATGGTAGCAGGAACTGGTTTTCCATGATGGGTACAGCAAAAACGAATGCAATGTCCTATCCATTTGGAAATGGTTTGTTTTGATATAGCCTTTCCTTGTGAAGCTGTAGCATAGGATACAAAGAGCTGGTCAGATTTCCTGAAAACCTTAGTTTTATCCAAGTAGTAATGAAGCTGCCTGTGAATGTCCAAGGAATGCAGGAGTCTTTCTCCTTTGTTCTGTGGATTTGGGAAAAAGGTGGGTAAGTGAATGGTTTGATTTAAAGCCACACTGGAAACCACCTTAGGCATGAAGGAAGGATTAGTACGTAGAGAAACTCTGTCTTGATGGAAAATGAGGAAAGGTTCCGCTGCCATTAGTGCCTGCAACTCTGAGACTCTTGTAGCTGAAGTTATTGCTAGCAACAGGGCAGTCTTCCATGATAGAAACTGTAGATCTGCAGAGAAAGCTGGTTCAAAGGGAGGTAGCGTAAGTTTTTCCAGAACAAAATTGAGGTCCCATGTTGGTGTAGGTGCTCTCCTGGGGGGTCTAATGTTTTTTGCCCCTCTGAGGAACTGTCTTAGAAGTGGATGTGAAAATAAGGGTGGATCCGTGTTGTAGTGGGCTGAAATAGCTGATGCATGGATTTTAATGGAAGGAAAAGAAAGTTCTTTGTGCAACATCTCAGTTAAATACTGCAGAATCTGAGGCATGTGAGGCTGAAGTGTGTTTTGGCCTTTAGCTTGGTTCCAGGCGCAAAATCTTTTCCATTTGTCCGAATAGGCCTTCCTGGTGCTGGGCCTCCTAGCTTCCAGAAGAACCTCCATAACTGCTTGTGAAAGAGGAGCTGGCTGGATGCTTAGTTGATTTGCCATGCAGCCAGATTTAAGGTTTTGAGCTGGCTGTGTAGAATCTGATTGTTTTGCTGTGTGAGCAAATAAGCAATTTGTGGCAAAATCCAAGGTGGGCCTTGGGCCATATTCCTTAATAGTGGGTACCAGTGCTGGCGTGGCCAGTCTGGGGGCTATGAGTATCAGTCATGGACTCTCCTTTCTGATTTTCAGTAGCACCTTTGTGAGGAGAGGCAATGGAGGGAAGGCATATACTGTCAGGTTTTTCCAACTGAATGAGAGTGTGTCCACTTTCCAAGCTTGATGATGAAGTGTCTTAAGCTTAGGATTCGTTTTTATGGTGAGCGTCGTCGGTTGGCTGCGTCAGCCTTGCGCTCTCCGCCAAAGGCTCTGAAGCGGTCTCGGGTTCCAAATCTGCGGTAGTCAGGAGCTGCGTCGGAGCCTCACCGAAAACCGTTGGCTTGAGCCTAGGCTGCCTCGCTTATCCTTGTGTTTTTTGTGCATGCCGGTAGTCGGTTGCTCCGACGGCATTGTGTAGTTAAATTTTCTACCGAAACATTGTCGTGCAAAATCAAAGCGTCTTTTTATAGTACGCTTATTAAACCTAGCACAAAAACGACAACCAGTGATGTCGTGGTCTGGGCCTAGGCAAGGTATGCAATAAGAGTGAAAATCCTTATGAGGTATTTGCTTCCCACAAGAAATACAATTATTAACTTTTTCTGGCATCGGTCTGAGGCAAGAAAAGTTTCCCCAATGGGGTACTTAGCTTTATTGAAGACTTTGGATCTGAAACTCAACTTCGAAAATCTCAGGAGTCGGCCGACCGGCACTTGCGAACTGTTTCGGCTTCGGGCACCGCGCGGCAAGAAAGATGGAAAAAATGGCATCGGATGCATTATATATATACCCCTGGCGCACTGACGTCAGGGAAGAAGCGACAGCAACTGACGCCGGACCAAGACTTTGGAATTCCGGCCGACTGCGGGACTGCCTGACGGCAGGATATCCCAAGTGTGATGACTGCAGCAGGGTAACACAATGAACATCTCCACAGTAGTACAGCACAAAAGTACAGTTTTGTACCTACCATAAATGTAGATGTTCGAGTGCTAATACAGCTGCAGTCATAACAGATGGGTTCTCCTGCCGTCAGGCGGGTCCTCGGTCAGCCGAATTCCAAAGTCTAGGTCCGGCGTCGGTTGTCGTCGCTTCTTCCCTGACGTCAGTGCGACAGGGGTATAAAAGAACCAGCCGACGCCATGTTCTTCTTGTTTCACTGTTGCAGTCATTATATTTGGGTAGAATCCCAAAGCTATGGATGGGAGGCTGGAGATAAACAGCATTAGGGGCGGATATAAGGCCCTGCAGAACTGCAGTGGCAAAGCCTGCCCTGGACTTAGAGTAGAGAGGCAAATGATAATGCTTTGTAAAAGTGTGAACAGAACTCCAAGTAGCAGCCTCTAGAATGTCTTTGGTTGGTACTCCTCTGAGAAAAGCTGCTGATGTAGCTGCAGCCCTGGTGGAATGAGACCTTATGCCCTTGGGCACAGGTTTGCCATGGTGTAAGTAGCAGAAACGAATGCAGTGGCTTATCCACTTTGAAACAGTCTGCTTTGAAATAGCCTTTCCCTCTGATCCTGCAGCAAATGTCACTAGTAACTGCTCAGTTTTTCTAAGAGCTTTAGTCCTGCTCAAGTAGAATCTTAGCTATCTGTGTACGATCAATGAATGCAGAATCCTCTCCCCCTTGTTCTGCGGATTTGGATAAAAAGTTGACGGATTGGTCCTCAGGGACACACTATCTGGGTAAAAATGATAAAAAGGCTCCACAGCCATGAGGGCCTGAGACTCTTCTTGCTGAAGTAATTTGCCAGGAGCAGAGCTGTTTTCCATGATAAGAACTTTAGATCTGCAGTAGCAGCTGGTTCAAATGCAGGCAGGGTGAGCTTTTCCAACACATAACTGAGGTCCCATGCAGGAATTGGTGATCTTCTGGGAGGCCTTAATGGAATAAGCAGAATGCAGGATGCCATGAACCCCAAAGCCTGCAGAATTTGTCTTGCAGATAACTGGGTTTTTGTTGCCATCTGTCTGAAGTAAATAGTCAGTTGCCTTTGCTTGTCTGGAGTAAGGTAAGACATCTGGGCAGTTGTATTCAAGCTTGTACCCAGGAATGTAATCTTTTGAGAGGGTACCAGTTGTGATTTATTTTCATTTATTGTGTACCCTAGGCATGTTAGAAGCCTTTTTACAAATGCCAGATGTTGAAGAAGAATGTCCTTGTTTTCTGCTTGAATGAGTCAGTCGCCCAAGTAAGGATAGATTTATATGCTTCTTTGTCTGCAAAATGCAATTACTGGTGCCAGGCACTTTGTAAAGACCCTGGGCACAGTAGATAAGCCAAAGGGCAGTGCAGAGAATTGGTAATGCATAAAACCTGCCTTGAAGTGGAGGTATGTTCTGCACGATTCCCTTATTGGGATATGCAGGTATGCCCCTTTTAAGTCTAGAGTCACTAACCAAGCGTTTTTGCCCAGCATGGGCAGAAGCTGTTGTAAAGTCAGCATTTTGAATTTTGGGATGTCCAAGAATGTGTTCAAAAGCGATAAGTCTAGTATTGGACGCCAGGTATGGTCTTTCCTGGGTACCAGGAACAGTCTTGAATAAAAACCTTGTCCTTTTTCCTGTTCTGGTACTGGTTGAATAGTCCCCATACCCATGAGGGACGTAACTTGTTTCTGAGCCTCTGCCCATTGATTTTGTGGCAGATCTGACCAACTGTTTGGAATTGGCAAGGTATGAAAATGAAATCTGTAGCCCTGGGATACTATGTTTAATACCCACTTGTCCTGGGGTTATAAACTGTCAATTTTGAGCACGAACTGCTAATTTTCCCCCCAAGGGGGCTGCCAAAAGATAAGTGTTTGGTGATGGTAGAGGGAAGTCATTGAGACTGCTTACTGTAGAGCTGTGCATAGTTTCCTCCAGATTTGGGGGTAGAGGCACCCCATTGCTTTGACTTGTAAGAACCCGGTGATTGGTATCTAGAGCCTTTTGAGCGCCTGGATTTGCCTTGTGAGGCTCTGTTGGACACAGGAAAGGACCAATTTTTAGTAGGCCAGTGTCTACTGAATCTGGGTGGCTGCACTTGTAAGAAATCTTTTACAGTTTGCACAGTTTAGCTTTGTCTTCCATTTTCTTTAAAACCTCTTCTGCTTTATTACCAGAGTATCATGCTGTAAAGGTGCATCCAACAATTTAGCTTTAACATGATCAGGCAGACTTTACTCCTTGAGCCAGGCATGCCTTCTAAATCACAAACTGAGGCCCTGCAAGAGGCCTCGAAGGAATCAAAAAGTACAGTTTTGTACCTACCATAAATGTAGATGTTCGAGTGCTAATACGGCTGCAGTCATAACGGATGGGTTCTCCTGCCGTCAGGCGGGTCCTCGGTCGGCCGAATTCCAAAGTCTAGGTCCGGCGTCGGTTGTCGTCGCTTCTTCCCTGACGTCAGTGTGGCAGGGGTATAAAAGAACCAGCCGACGCCATTTTCTTCAGTTTTTCTTGCCCCAGATGTCAGGTGCCCCCAGAAGGAAGGCAAAACATAAACTTATGTAATAATGCAATGTAATATAATCAAAAAACAGTAGTTTGCAAGCAAATAGACCATAAAAGAATACCCCAATCAGGTTGTATGAGGAGGTGTTTGTCATAAGGCCTGTCCCAAGAGGGGATGGAGGGAGGGAAACCTGGACTGCAGCTGTATTAGCACTCAAACATCTACATTTAAGGTAGGTACAAAACTGTACTATGTTCATCGTGCATACAGCTGCAGTCATAACAGATGGGTAGAATCCCAAAGCTAAAAAAAGGTGGCAGGCACTAAGTGGAACTAGGAGGAGCAAGGATGCCCTGCAAGATTGCTGTGGCAAAGCCCGCTCTAGATTTAGAGTATAGTGGAAGGTGATAGTGCTTGGAGAAAGTGTGCACAGAACTCCAAGTGGCTGCTTCCAAAATATCCTTGGTAGGAACCCCCCTGAGGAAAGCTGCAGAGGTAGCTGTGGCCCTTGTGGAGTGAGATCTGATGCTTGTAGGTACAGTTTTTCCATGAAATGAGTAACAAAAGCGTATGCAGTGGGCTATCCATTTTGAGATTGTCTGTTTGGAAATAGCCTTTCCTTGAGCACCTGTAGCACAGGACACAAAGAGTTGCTCTGATTTTCTGAATGGCTTTGTCCTGTCCAAATAATAACAAAGTTGTCTGTGAATGTCCAAGGAATGTAGTAGTCTTTCCCCTTTGTTTTGTGGGTTAGGATAAAAGGTAGTTAAGTGGATAGTCTGATTCAAGGCTACACTGGATACTATCTTTGGCATAAAGGAAGGGTTGGTTCGTAAGGAAACTCTGTCCTGATGGAAAATGATGAAAGGTTGCACAGCCATGAGGGCTTGTATTTCCAAAAAGTACAGTTTTGTACCTACCATAAATGTAGATGTCCGAACTGGATAGCATCTGCAGTCATAACAAGTGGGTTGTCCTGTCGTCAGGCAGCCCTGCAGTCGGCCGGATTCCAAAGTCCGGGTCCGGCTTCGGCTGATGTCGCACTCCACCCGACGTCATCTCTGTTGGTCTTCGGGTATAAAAGCATCAGCCGACGCCATTTTCCTCAGTGTTTCTTGCCCCAGATGCCAGTAGCCCTCTTGCAGGCTAAAAATTTGGATAGATGCCAATGTTTCCAAATAGATAGAGGTAAACACGGCAATAAGCATATATGTACATATATACAAACAAATACACCATAAAAGACTCCCCCCCAACAGCTAGCTATAAGGAGGGTAAACACCCTAGGAGTACCACAGAGGGGAAGGAGGGAGGGTAATCCTGACTGCAGATGCTATCCAGTTCGGACATCTACATTTATGGTAGGTACAAAACTGTACTATGTCCTTCATGGATGCATCTGCAGTCATAACAAGTGGGTAGAATACCATAGCCAACTAGGGGAGGAGGATAAAGGTAGATTATGGTGTGTTTAGGATCCCTTGCAGTACAGCAGTGGCAAACCCTGCTCGGGATCTGGAATATAGAGGCAAATTATAATGCTTGGCAAATGTATGCACGGAGGTCCAAGTAGCCGCCTCAATAATGTCTTTGGTTGCCACTCCTCGTAAGAAGGCTGTGGTAGTGGCTGTTGCCCTTGTAGAATGAGGTCTTATGTTCTGTGGAATTGGTTTTCCATGGAAGGAGTAACAGTATCGTATGCAATTTCCTATCCATTTGGAGATTGTCTGTTTGGAAATAGCTTTTCCTTCCCTTCCTGTTGCATAGGCTACAAAAGTTGGTCAGTCTTTCTGCTATTTTTTGTTCTGTCCAAGTAGTAGCGTAGCTGTCTATGTACATCCAAGGTATGCAGTATTCTTTCCCTCTGTTTTGTGGGTTGGGAAAGAAGGTAGGTAGGTGGATTGCCTGGTTTAAAGACACTCTGGATACCACCTTGGGCATAAATGTAGGATTAGTCCTCATGGACACTCTATCTTGGTGGAAGATTAGGAAGGGTTGCACTGCCATTAAGGCCTGTAGTTCTGAAACCCTCCTTGCTGAAGTAATTGCCAGTAGGAAAGCAGTTTTCCATGACAGGTGTTGTAGGTCTGCTGTTGCTGCTGGTTCAAAGGGTGATAGTGTCAACTTTTCTAGCACAAAGTTTAAATCCCAAGCTGGTAATGGTGGTTTCCTTGGAGGTTTTACATTCTTGATTCCTCTGAGGAACTGCCTGAGCAAAGGGTGCGAAAAAACAGGTGGATCAAAGCTGTATTCTGCTGAAATAGCTGATGCATGTATCTTGATGGAGGAGTAGGACAGGCCTGAATGAAGAAGTTCGGCCAGATACTCCAGAATGTTAGGCATATCTATGTTTGACACATCTTGTCCTCTTTCCGTACTCCAAATGACAAACCTTTTCCATTTTCCAGCATAGTTCCTTCTTGTTGAAGGTCTGCGTGCTTCCAGAATAATGTCTTTAACTCTTTGGGAAAGTTCTGGATGAGCTGCTGCTATGTGATGTTCCATGCAGTCAGTTGCAGCGTTTTTAGGTTTGGATGTATGATGCTGTAGTTGTTCTGAGTTAACATCAAAGGCATCAGGTGTATTGGCCACATATTGTTCGAGACATGCTCTTCAGTAGTGGGTACCAGTGTTGTCTTGGCCAGTTTGGAGCTATCAGGATTATCCTTGGACGTTCTTCCTTGATTTTTAGTAGTACCTTGTGTATCAAGGGAAGAGGTGGGAATGCATATGCTGTTAGGCCTTTCCAGTTGAAGGAGAGTGAGTCCACTTTCCATGCTAGTGGGTGGAATGTCCTTGTGCAGAATTTTTTTGAGCTGGTGATTGAGAGGTGATGCGAATAGGTCTATCTGTGGCATTCCCCATTTCTTGAGATGGTCTTGAAGATGTCCGGGTGCAGCTTCCATTCGTGGCCATCCGAAGTGGTTCTGCTTAATATGTCTGCTAGAGTATTGTCTTTCTCCGGTACAAATATTGCCTGTAACTGAATGTTGAAGCTGAGTGCCAGGGTCCACAGGTCCAAGGACATTCTGCATAGGGGTATGAATGAGTGCCTCCCTGTTTGTTGATGTACCACATGACTGTGGTGTTGTCTGTCCTTATCATCAACTGGCCCTCTTTGAGAAATGGTTTGAACTTTTGGATTGCCAGTTTTACTGCCAGCATTTCTTTTAGATTGATGTGCAGGTGAAGTTGATCCTGTGTCCACAATCCTTGCACGCATTTGTCCAGCATGTGGGCCACCCATCCTAGGTCTGAAGCGTCTGTTGTGATGGTCTGGCTTGGTTGACATCTGCGAAAGGGTAGGCCTGGGTTTGACTGGCATGCCTGAGCCCACCATAGGAACTCCTGTTTTAAGCATGGAATTAGTGGGATTTTTGTTTCTAGACTGTGTCTGTGTTGGGACCATAAATTCTTTAGGTACCACTGTAGTTTCCTCATATGTAGTCTGGCAAATGGGACCAAGATTATGCATGATGCCATGAAGCCCAAGGCCTGCAGAACTTTTCTTGCTGTTAACTTGTTCAGTTTTGTTAGTGCCAAGAAGTAAAGAGGAAGTTCTTTTGTTTTCTGTAGTCAGGAATGCCATTTGTTGTACTGTGTCCAATTCCGCACCCAAGAATGTCCTTGTTTGGGATGGTATCAGCCTTGACTTTTGTAAATTGACTGTGTATCCCAGTCCTTGTAGCAAGTAAATGACCCTTTGTAAATCTGTTGTCAGCTTGCTTTTGTTGTCCCCTTGTAGCAGGCAGTCGTCCAGGTATGGGTAAATTTGAATTCCTGTAGTCTGCAATGGGCGATTACTGATGCCAGGCATTTTGTGAATACTCTGGGCAGTAGATAAGCCAAAGGGCAATGCTGAGAATTGATAGTGCTCTGATCCTGCAAGAAATCTGAGGTATCTTCTGCAGATTGGTCGAATGGGGACGTGCAGGTATGCCTCCTTGAGATCTAGAGTTACCAGCCAAGACTCCTTGCCCAGCATGGGAAGAAGTTGCTGTAGGGTCAGCATTTTGAATTTTGGGACAATGATGTATGTATTTAAGGTGGACAGGTCGAGAATTGGTCTCCAACTTTTTCCTTTCTTGGAACTAGGAATAGTCTGGAGTAGAACCCTTTCCTTGTTCTGCTGTTGGCACTCTTTCCACAGCTCTCATGTTTGCTAACTCCATTATCTGGCGTAGAGCCTCTGTTTTTGATTTGGAGGTAGATTTGGCATTCCTCTTTGACTGGTAAAGTGTGGAAGTGAAACCGGTAACCTTGATCTATGGTTTGTAAAATCCACTTGTCTTTTGTTATGTAGTGCCAGTTCTTTGAAAATAAGGTTAACTTTCCGCCTAGAGGAGCTGCTATTTGTTCCCTGGTAGGCGGATTTAGGATTAAGTCACTGTGGTTGTGCTGATGTAGTGGCAGTGGCTGTGTCTGTGCCTCTGTTGTTACCTTGCCACTGTCGTCCTCTGTAGGCACCTCCTCTGGATTGGTTTCTGCCTCTGGAACGTCTATTCCTGCCCCTTTGAAATTTTGTGGAGTCAGGAAAGGACCAATTTTGGCAGGCCAGTTCCTGCTAAACCTTGGGGTTGAACCTGCAAGAAATCTTTAACAGTTTGAACAGATTTTGCCTTTTCTTCCATTTTCTTCATAACCTGCTGGGCAGGTGTACCAAACAAACTTGTCTTGTCCATAGGAGCATCTAGCAACTTAGCTTTAACATGATCCGGTAAAGCTTGTTCCTTTAGCCATGCATGCCTTCTTATCACTGTGCCTGTCATGGCTGATCTAAATGAAGCCTCCAGTGCATCATAGCCACATTTTAAGGAATGGTTGCTAACCTGTTGTATGTTATTTACCATCTCTAATACATATTTCTTATCAAGAGATTCATCAGTGGTTAGTTTTTTAGTTAACTGATCAAGCATAAACTCTTGGTATTGTATCATGTGAAACTGACAGTTTAAAGCTCTAGCTGAGAGAGTAGCTGAAGTGTAGACCTTTTTACCCCATCTGTCTAGTGACCTTGCTTCCCTTTCAGAAGGAATAGGGTTTTTAGCTGTGGTCGCGGCTACTGCCTTGGGACCCTGGGATATAGTTTCTGGGTCTGCAAGTGGGGCCTTGTAAAGGTGGTGATGAGTATCTGGCACCCTGTAAAATCTGTCTGGTTTGGCAAGTTCTGGGGGTAAAGAATCTGGAGCGGAGCAAACATCATTGAAAGCATCATCCACCACAGAGAGAACAGGAGGTATAGCTAAGGGCCTGTGCTGTGGGAGGTGCAGAAAGGTCCTAAGTCTTTTTATGGAGTCTGAAAAATCCTGTTGCTGCCATTGGAACTGTTCTCGCATGGCATGCAAGGTTTCCCCAAAGGAGAATTCTTCTGGTGGGGAAGCAGCTGGAATGGATTCTTCAGCATCAGAATCTTCAAAATTGGAGAAGGGAGCCTCAGGCTGGTCAGTTATGTCTGATTCATCAGCAGAATCATCAGAAGACACTGGCTCAGGGGGCTCTGCCCTAGGTCTCTTCTCTGGGGGCTGAGAGGCCCTGTCTGGATGAGATTGAGATCCTCTAATTAAAGAAATTAAATCTTCTGCCAAAGAAAGCATTTGAGAACTAGAAGAGGGCCTGGATGTGGGGGGTTTAACAGGCACTGATTTAGTAGTCTTGGCTGCTTTAGCCCTGGCGAAGGCCTTAATGGACATGGCAGCTGGAGGCCTAGCAGCACCACGTGCTGGGGTAGAGACATCCAAGGGGATGGTGTCTGATAAGTCAACCACCGTAGTGGGTAAAATTTCTGAGGTCGATTCAAGAGTTGTAGCAGGGGCCTCAGTTGTAAGAATAGGTTCAGCTGTACTTTGAGCAGTTTTCTCGGTTTCAGCCGAAACCGAGACACTCACGGTTTGCTTTACCGTGGTTTCGGCCGAAACCGCGGACCGCGAGTGTCGGTCTTTATCTTTGCTTTTGGGGTAGTCGGAGGATCCGGCGGCATAATGTACGCAAAATCAGAACCGAAAAACTGTTCTGCAAACTCCGACCGGCGCCTAAGCGTTCGTCGGTTGAAAGAGGCACAGGCGAACAGGCTGCTACGTCGTGGGCTGGGCCTAAACAAGGCAGACAGTAAGAGTGGAAATCTTTATGAGGTATTTGTTTCCCACAGGTTAAACAATTGTTAACATTTCTGACATCGGCTGAGGCAAGAAAGAGTCCCCAACGGGTACTTAGCTTTAGAAGTCTTGAAGTAGTATTCGGTAGAAGTAATCTCTGGATCCGACCGACCGGCACTTGCGAACAGCTTCTGCTTGGCCACGCGGCAAGAAAGACTGAGGAAAATGGCGTCGGCTGATGCTTTTATACCCGAAGACCAACAGAGATGACGTCGGGTGGAGTGCGACATCAGCCGAAGCCGGACCCGGACTTTGGAATCCGGCCGACTGCAGGGCTGCCTGACGACAGGACAACCCACTTGTTATGACTGCAGATGCATCCATGAAGGACATCCCTGTGTGCTGAGGTGATAGCCAGAAGGAAGGCTGTTTTCCATGACAAATATTGCAGTTCTGTTGAAGCAGCTGGCTCAAATGGAGGCAGGGTCAGTTTTTCTAAAATGAAGTTGAGGTTCCAAGCAGGTACTTGGTGGTTTCCTTGGGGGTTTTATGTTCTTAGCCCCTCTGAGGAACTGTCTTGAGAGAGGATGAGAGAATAAGGGAGGATCAGTGTTGTATTGTGCAGAAATGGCTGAGGCATGGATCTTGATGGAGGAGAAGGAAAGTCCACTGTAACATCAAAGCTAGGTACTGTAATATTTGAGGTAAATTTAGTACCCAAGGATTCTGGCCCTTTTTCTGATTCCAGGCACAAAACTGTTTCCATTTAGCGGAGTAGACTTTTCTAGTAGAAGGTCTTCTGGCCTCCAAGATTACATCCTGCACCTCCTTGGAGAGGAGGGTCTGTTGGGAAATCAAGGAATCCTCCATGCGGCTAGATTGAGGGTTTTCAGCTGACTGTGAAGAGTTTTGAAGTTGTGCTGGGTCAACAGAAGAGGCACTAGAGGCAGGATCCATGGTGGGGAATGCGTCAGGCTCTTCAGGAGTGGATACCAGTGTTGTCTTGGCCAGTCTGGAGCAATGAGAATCATCTTTGGCCTCTCTGCTCTGGCTTTTAATAAAACTTTGGGCAGCAGAGGAAGAGGTGGAAAGGCATAGACAGTCAATGTTGTCCAATTGAAAGAAAGTGCGTCCACTTTCCAGGCCTGTGGATGGTAGGTCCTTGAGCAAAATTTTATCAGTTGGTAATTTCTGTGGGTAGCAAAGAGATCTAGGTCTGGCCGTCCCCATGCCTGAATTATCTTTGCGAAAACTTGAGGATGCAACTTCCATTCGTGTGGCTTTGTCATATTTCTGCTTAGGTTGTCTGCCAGCGTGTTTTCCTTCCCTGGCAGGAATTGTGCTTGAAGTTGGATTTGCAATTCCAGAGCCGTGTTCCAAAGGGACATGGCTAGTCTGCACAGGGGGTATGAATGAGTTCCTCCCTGTTTGTTTATGTACCACATCACTGTGGTGTTGTCTGTCCTTATCAATAGCTGGCCTGGATGCAGTAGGTCTTTGAAGGCCATAATAGCATTTTGTACTGCTAGCATTTCCTTTTGATTGATGTGTAGGTGCTTCTCTTTTTGGGACCATTTGCCCTGAATGCACTGATCTGTCATGTGCGCCCCCCCAGGCGAAGTCCGAGGCGTCTGTTGTGATGATTTGATTTGCTTGAGGCATGCAGAAGGGGAGACCTATGTTTCTTTGGCATGCTTGAGCCCACCACAGAAATTCATTTTGAAGACATGGAATGAGTGGTACAATTGTTTCCAAACTGTGGCTGTGTTGAGACCATAAGTTTTGTAGGTACCATTGAAGTTTCCTCATATGCAGCTTTGCACATGGGATCAGCAGGATGCAAGATGTCATGAATCCCAGAGCCTGCAGGACTTTCCTTGCAGTCAGCCTGGTGAAGGTTGCCATTTTTCTGAAGTATTGAGATAGTTGCCCTTGCTTCTCTGGCATGAGGTAGGCCATCTGGGTGTTTGTATTCAAGCTGGCACCCAGGAAAATTATTGCTTGAGAGGGTATTAGTTTTGATTTCTTTTTGTTGACTGTGTATCCCAGAAAGTTCAACAATTTTATTACAAACGCCAGGTGTTTCAGAAGTATGTGCTTGCTGTCCGCTTGGATCAGGCAGTCGTCCAGATATGGGTATATTTGTATCCCTTGAAGTCTGCAGAAGGCAATTACTGATGCCAGGCATTTCGTAAACACTCTGGGCGCAGTAGATAAGCCAAAGGGCAATGCAGAGAATTGATAATGGGTTGAACCTGCAAGAAATCTGAGGTATCTTCTGCAATCTTGTCTGATAGGGACATGCAGGTAAGCCTCCTTGAGGTCCAATGTTACCAGCCAAGACTCCTTGCCCAGCATGGGAAGAAGCTGCTGTAATGTGAGCATCTTGAATTTTGGTACGAGTAAATATGTGTTTAGGATGGATAGGTCTAAAATAGGTCTCCAATCTTTGTCCTTCCTTGGTACCAGGAATAGTCTGGAATAAAAACCTTGACCCTGTTCTTTTGCAGGTACCTCTTGAATAGCTTTCATGTCCATGAGAGCTGAAATTTGTTTTTGTGCCTCTGCCCTTTGATTTTGTGGCAGGTTTGGCATGCCTCTCATTTTTGGAAGGGTGTGAAAGTGGAATCTGTAGCCTCTGTCTATAATGTCCAGGATCCATTTGTCTTTTGTGACAATATGCCAATTTTTTGAAAATAATGCCAGTTTTCCGCCTAAAGGTGCTGCCATTAAAGCTTTGCTTGGCATGCAAAGGGGAAAGTCATTGTGTCTGCTTTCTGAATGACTGTGATCTATCCTCTCCACCTCTTGGTGTAGGTGCTTACCATTTTCTGGCTCTAAATGATCCTTGAGATTGCCCTCTACCCCTCGGGTGTCTGTATCTACCTCTTTGAGGTCTGTCCTTGGCTGGAAAGGACCAATTTTTTGAAGGCCAGTTTCTGCTGAAACGTGGAGGTTGTACCTGTAGGAAATCTTTCACTGTTTTGCATTGATCTTGCCTTTTCCTCCATTTTCTTTAGTACCTCCTCAGCTTTAACACCAAACAATACATCTTTTTGAAGAGGAGCATCTAGTAATTTAGCTTTGACATGATCTGGTAAGGTTTGCTCTTTGAGCCAAGCATGTCTACGTATGACAGACCCTGTAACAGCAGCTCTACATGAGGCCTCTAAAGCATCAAAACCACATTGCAAGGTATGTTTACCCACTTGCTCTGCACTATGCAACAAATCCTGCAACTCCTTTAAATCTGGTTGTTCAGGTTGTGTCATTTTGCTTTTCAACTGAGATAACAAAAACTGTTGATACTTTAACATATGGAACTGACAGTTTAATGCCCTCATGGTTAAAGTGGCCGAAGTGTATACCTTTTTCCCCCACCTTTCTAAAGCTCTGGAATCTCTCTCTGAAGGTAATGGGCTTTTGGCAGTAGAGGCCTTAATTCCCTTGGGACCCTGTGAAACAGTTTCTGTGTCAGCAGCATGGCTTTTGTATAGGAATTGGTGTGAATCAGGAACCCGGTAATACCTGTCAGTTTTAACAGGAGCTGGAGGTAAAGAATCTGGGTTGAGGCTGGCTTCTGTGTACACATCATCTAATATATCCAAGACAGGAGGGATAGCCAGAGGCCTGTGCTGAGGAAGCAAGAGAAAATCCCTGAGCCTTTTCTTGGAATCTGAGTAATATTGGCCTTCCCAGTGAAAGTGTTCCCTCAAGGTATGTAAGGTTTCCCCAAAAGAATAGTCCTCAGGGGGGGAGACCGAGGGAATGGACTCCTCAGCATCAGAATCTTCAAAAGGGAATATGAATATTCCTGGTCCTCAGAATGTTCTGAGGTAATAGAGGCTTGGTCTGAGGAAGGGTAGTCTTCCTCCAATCTGGGCCTTTTGTCCGAGGGGGGTTGATAACCCCTGATAAGAGTAATCAAATCCTCAGCCATTTTGAGCATCTGTTTTTTAGGCATGGGGCCTTGAGAGGGGCTCTGTGGAGCTTGTCTTTTAGTTTTCATGGCTGCTTTAGATTTTGTGAAAGCCTTAATGGAAAAAGAGGAAGGCCTGAAGACACCTTGAGAGGTGGCAGGCCTGTCTAAACTCTGAGTTTCGCCGCCAAGAGTGGCGTCGGTATCTGTAGTCGGAGTGGGGGCCGAGGAGCCTGCGACCTCGGGCACAGAAGACACTGCTAAAGAAGTGTCATCGATACTCAGGGGCTGCGTAGGCGCCTCACTGAGAACCGGAGCACCTGTAGCCGGCTTTAGCGTGGTGTCGGTAGAAGTCGCGGACCTCATATGTCAGTCCTTATCTTTGCGTCTTTTACTCAAAACTGGAGTCGGAGTATCCGACGACATAATGTAATTAAATTTTTTACCAAAATAGTGTTGAGCAAACTCCGCCCGACGCTTAATAGTGCGTTTGTTGAATCTAGCACAAAAACGACAAGCCAAGACGTCGTGGTCTGGGCCTAAGCAAGGAATGCAGAAGGAATGGAAATCCTTATGCGGTATTTGCTTCCCACATGAAATGCAATTATTAACTTTGTCTGACATCGGTCTGAGGCAAGAAAAGTTTCCCCAACGGGGTACTTAGCTTTCAAAAAGACTTCGGCTGAAAAATTTTCGTAAATCTCAGGAGCTGGCACTTGCGAACTGCTTCTGCTTCGGGTACCGCGCGGCAAGAAAGACCGGAGAAAATGGCGTCAGCTGGTTCTTTTATACCCCTGCCACACTGACGTCAGGGAAGAAGCGATGACAACCGACGCCGGACCTAGACTTTGGAATTCGGCCGACCGAGGACCCACCTGACGGCAGGATAACCCCATCTGTTATGACTGCAGCTGAACATCAAGCAGCAGTAAATTTAATACAATCTGTAGAAAGTACAGTTTTGTACCTACCATAAATGTAGATGTCCGAGAGGTATGCATCTGCAGTCCTTACAAATGGGTTGTCCTGGCCTCAGGCAGCCCTTCGGTCGGCCGGATTCCAAAGTCTGGGTCTGGCCTCGGCTGATATCGCACTTCACCCGACGTCATAGCTGCAGTTCAGCGGGTATAAAGGCCTCAGCCGACGCCATTTTCCTCAGTGTTTCTTGCCCCAGATGCCAGGTGCCCTCTAGGAAGGCTAAATTTGGATAAATGCTAATGTTTCCAAACAATAGATAGCAAATAGAGATAAACATGTATATACATATATACAAACAAATGCACCATAATAGATTCCCCCAGCTAGCTACAAGATGGGCAAATACCCTAGGAGTACCACAGAGGGGAAGGAGGGTGGGTAATCCTGACTGCAGATGCATACCTCTCGGACATCTACATTTATGGCAGGTACAAAACTGTACTATGTCCTTCAAGGATGCATCTGCAGTCATTACAAATGGGTAGAATACCATAGCCAAACTGGGGGAGGAGGCACTAAGGAGCCACTAAGAGTTTATGGTGTAGTTAAGATCCCTTGCAAAACAGCAGTGGCAAAACCTGCTCGGGATCTGGAGTATACAGGTAGATTATAATGCTTGGCAAATGTATGCACGGAGCTCCAAGTAGCAGCTTCTAAAATGTCTTTGGTAGCCACTCCTCGTAAGTAAGCTGTAGTAGTGGCTGTAGCCCCTGTGGAGTGAGGTCTGATGTTTTCTGGAGTTGCCTTTCCATGAAAAGAGTAACAAAATCTAATGCAATTTCCTATCCATTTTGAGATTGTTTGTTTTGAAATTGCTTTTCCTTCCATTCCTGTTGCATATGCTACCAGAAGCTGGTCAGTTTTTCTATTGTTCTTGGTTCTGTCCAGGTAGTAGCGCAACTGTCTGTGTACATCCAAGGTATGCAGCAATCTTTCCTCCCTGTTCTGTGGGTTGGGGAAGAATGTTGGTAGGTGTATTGCTTGGTTTAATGATACCCTGGAGACCACCTTTGGCATAAGGGTAGGATTAGTTCTCATGGACACTCTATCCTGATGGTAGATAAGAAAGGGCTGTACTGCCATTAATGCCTGTAATTCAGAAACCCTTCTAGCTGAAGTGATTGCAAGCAGGAATGCAGTCTTCCAAGATAAGTACTGTAATTCTGCTGTTGCTGCTGGTTCAAATGGGGAAGTGTCAACTTTTCTAACACAAAGTTCAAGTCCCATGTAGGCAATGGTGGTTTCCTTGGTGGCTTTACATTTTTAATTCCTCTGAAAAACTGCCTGAGTAGAGGTTGAGAAAAGACTGGAGGATCCATGTTGTATTCTGCTGAAATTGCTGATGCATGAATCTTAATGGAGGAGTAAGACAGACCATTGTGGAAAAGCTCTGCTAAGTATTCCAGGATGTTAGCTATGTTTGCCACTGATGCATCTACTCCTTTTGTTGCACTCCAAATGAGATATCTTTTCCATTTTGCTGAATAAGTTTTCCTTGTTGAGGGTCTGCGAGCCTCCAAGATAATGTCTTTAACCCTTTGAGATAAATCTGGGTTATTTTTCCTTATGTAATGTTCCAAGCAGCTAGCTGCAGTGTTTTTAAGTTTGGATGCAGGATTTTGAAGTTGTTCTGTGTTAGCAGTAGAGGTAGAAGGGGGAGAGGCCATGCGTGTTCCCGGGACATACTCCTCAGTAGCGGGTACCAATGTTGCCTCGGCCAATATGGAGCTATCAAGATGATCCTCGGGTGATCTTCTTTGATCTTCAGTAGCACTTTGTGCATCAAAGGAAGAGGTGGGAATGCATATGCTGTCAGGTTTTCCCAACTGAAGGATAGGGAGTCCACCTTCCAAGCAAGTGGGTGGTATGTCCTTGTGCAGAATTTTTTCAATTGGTGGTTGTGTGGGGATGCGAACAGGTCTATTTCTGGCAGTCCCCATTTCCTTGTGATGGTTTTGAAGATGTCTGGATGCAGCATCCATTCGTGGGCATCCGTGGTGGTTCTGCTTAAGATGTCTGCTAGAATATTTTCTTTTCCTGGCACAAATATGGCTTGGAGCTGAATGTTGAGGCTCAGGGCCACATTCCAGAGGTCCATTGCCATCCGGCATAGAGGATATGAATGTGTGCCTCCCTGTTTGTTGATATACCACATAACTGTGGTGTTGTCCGTCCTTATCAGCAAATGACCCTGTTGAAGAAATGGTCTGAATGTCTGAATTGCCTGTTTTACTGCCAGCATCTCTTTTTGATTTATGTGTAGGATCATCTGGTCTTGAGTCCATAAGCCTTGTATGCACTTGTCCACCATGTGTGCCCCCAACCGAGGTCTGAGGCGTCCGTGGTGATAGTCTGGCTTGGTGAGGCCTGTGGAAGGGCAGTCCTTTGTTCAATTGACAGGCCTGGGCCCACCACTGGAATTCTTGCTTCAGGCATGGAATTATTGGAATTTGGGTTTCTAGGCTGTGCTTGTGCTGAGACCATAAATTCCTCAGGTACCATTGCAACTTCCTCATATGTAGTCTGGCATGTGGAATTAATATTATGCAGGATGCCATGTAACCCAGGGCTTGCAGGATTTTCCTTGCTGTAAGCTGGTTCTGCGTTGTTAATGCCATGAAGTAGAGTGGTAGCTGCTTCTGTTTTTCTGCTGTGAGGAATGCCATCTGGTTTGATGTGTCCAGTTCTGCACCCAGGAAGGTTATCCTTTGGGATGGTATCAGTCTTGACTTTTTTGTGTTGACTGTGTATCCCAGGGCTTGCAGCAGGTGAATAACCTTTTTCAAATCTTTTGTTAATTTGTCTTTGCTGTCCGCTTGTAACAGGCAGTCGTCCAGGTATGGATAAATTTGAATTAATTGAAGCCTGCAATGAGCAATTACTGATGCCAGGCATTTCGTGAATACTCTGGGCGCAGTAGATAAGCCAAAAGGCAATGCTGAGAATTGATAATGCTCTGATCCTGCAAGAAATCTAAGGTATCTTCTGCAATTTGGTCATATGGGGACGTGCAGGTATGCCTCCTTGAGATCCAGAGTCAGCAGCCAAGACTCCTTGCCCAGCATGGGAAGGAGTTGCTGTAGGGTCAGAATTTTGAATTTTGGAACAATGAGGTATGTGTTTAAAGCGGACAGGTCGAGGATAGGTCTCCATTGGTTTTCCTTTCTTGGTACTAGGAAAAGCCTTGAATAAAATCCTTGTCCTTGTTCCATAGCCGGTACCTTTTCTATAGCTCTCATCCTTAGTAAGTGGTCTATTTGCTGTAGAGCGTTTGTCCTTTGGTTTGGAGGTAGGTTTGGCGTTCCTCTCTTCCTTGGAAGAGTATGGAAGTGAAACCTGTAGCCTTTGTTTATTGTCTGTAAAATCCATTTGTCTCCTGTAATGTAATGCCAATTTACTGAAAATAAGGCTAATTTTCCGCCTAAGGGTGCTGCCAGTTGTTCCCTGGTAGGCGGTTTCAGAGCCAAGTCACTGTGATTGTCCTGTAGAAGTGGTAGTGGCTGGGTCTGTGGCAGTAGTTCTCTGGCTGTTAGGCTGCCACTGACGTCCACTATAGGCACCTCTGGATTGACCTCTGCCTCTAGGGCGTCTATTTCTACTTCTCTGTGCTCTGGTGGTGTCTGGAAAGGACCAATTCTTGGAAGGCCAGTTCCTACTAAACCTCGGAGGCTGGACCTGTAAGAAATCCTTGACTGTCTGGACAGATTTAGCTTTTTCTTCCACCTTCTTCAACACTTGCTGTGCAGGGTAACCAAACAAACTGTGCTTTTCCATGGGAGCATCTAGAAGCTTGGACTTTACATGTTCTGGTAAGGATTGCTCTTTTAACCATGCATGCCTTCTGATCACTGTACCAGTCATAGCTGATCTAAAGGAAGCCTCCAGTGCATCATAGCCGCATTTTAAGGAATGATTACTGACCTGCTGAGTGTTATGCACCAAATCCTGAAGGGACTTACGGTCTAAAGGTTCAGGCGAGGACAGTTTTTTAGTGAGCTGATCTAACAGAAATTCCTGACACTGAATCATGTGGAATTGACAGTTTAAGGCCCTAGCCGAAAGAGTAGCAGAAGTATAAACTTTTTTACCCCATCTCTCCAATGCCCTAGATTCTCTTTCAGAGGGGAGGGGGTTTTTAGCAGAGGCAGCTGCTACAGCTTTGGGGCCCTGTGAAATAGTTTCAGGATCTGCAATAGGAGCCTTATACAAATGATAATGTGTGTCCGGAACCCTGTAGTATCTGTCAGGCTTAGCAGGGGCCGGAGGCAGAGAGTCAGGGGCAGTACAAGCATCATTAAATGCATCATCCACAACTGTAAGTACTGGAGGAATAGCTAAAGGCCTATGTTGTGGCAGAAGTAAAAAGGTCCTAAGCCTTTTCCTAGAGTCAGAGAAATCCTGGCCCTGCCATTGGAATTGTTCCCTCATAGCATGTAAGGTTTCCCCAAAAGAAAATTCCTCAGGAGGAGAGGCAGAAGGTATGGAATCCTCTGCATCAGAGTCCTCATAAGGAGAATAGGGGCCCTCAGGAGGATTTGTATTTTCTGAATCATCAGAGGAATAATCTGAAGAAACTGGCTCAGGGGGCTCTGCCCTAAGCCTCTTCTCTGGAGGTGGGTGAGAGGCCCTGTCAGGGTGAGACTGGGTTCCCCTGATCAAAGAAATGAGATCCTCTGCTAGACTAAGCATTTGAGTACTAGAGCTAGGCCTGTGAGAGGGGGCTTTTGCAGGCACGGCCTTTGAAGATTTAGCTGCTTTAGCCCTGGCAAAAGCCTTAATTGACATGGATGCAGGGGGCCTAGCAGCTCCACGTGCAGGAGTAGATACATCTAAGGGGATAGTATCTGATAAATCCTGAGAAACTGCAAGAGCAGGTGGATTTTCAGTAGCAGATTCAGCCATGCTGGAAGAGGCCTCGGTAGAAGGAGGCATGCTTTCGGCCGAAGGAAGAACCGCGGACTCGGCTTCGGCTGAAACCGAGACACTCGTGGTTGGCTTAACCGCGGTTTCAGCCGAAACCGCGGACCGCGAGTGTCGGTCCTTTTCCTTACGCTTTTTAGCTAAATGTGAAGTCGGAGTCTCCGACGGCATGATATAAGCAAAAGCGGAGCCGAAAAACTCCTCTGCAAACTCCGACCGACGTCTAAGTGTTCGTCGGTTGAAGGAAGCACAGGCTAGACAAGCTGCTACGTCGTGGTCTGGGCCTAAACAAGGTAGGCAGTAAGAGTGGAAATCTTTATGAGGTATTTGTTTCCCACAAGTTAAACAGTTATTCACTTTTTCTGACATCGGCTGAGGCAAGAAAGAGTCCCCAACGGGGTACTTAGCTTTTTAGAAGTCTTCGGTAGTAGCAATCTCTGGTTCTGACCGACCGGCACTTGCAAACAGCTTCTGCTTCGGGCACCACGCGACAAGAAAGACTGGGGAAAATGGCGTCGGCTGATGCCTTTATACCCGCTGAACTGCAGCTATAACGTCGGGTGAAGTGCGACATCAGCCGAGGCCAGACCCAGACTTTGGAATCCGGCCGACCGAAGGGCTGCCTGAGGCCAGGACAACCCATTTGTAAGGACTGCAGATGCATCCTTGAAGGACATCTGTATAGACATAAATAAACGAAATGAGAATAATGCGTTATATAGGCATTCTAAGTTTTGTGAAAACACTAATATCAAGTTTTGGGTCCTTGAAGAGGTGAAGAAGGGTGACAGAGGAGGTGACTGGGAATCCCTTTTAGAGTATAAAGAGTTGATTTGGCAACTCAGGCTTGATGCTTGTGGTCCTAGTGGATTGAATAACCATCTCTCCATTAAACCAGCTTTAAAATTGTTAGCCAATAACCCAAAACTGAACTAACATCCAAAATTAATGTGCAATATGCTATATATTATTTTCAATATATTTTTAATATTTTTAATACATTTGACATGTTGGTGGTTATATTAGTCATACACATTTTAGTTATTAGTACCCAATTTGGTTTTGTAGTACTCTGCTATTTTTACTATTCTGGAGGGGATTTATTCAGGTGTACATATGTTGATATATTCACATATGGTGATATTTGTAACATATTTATTGCTGCATATTTATTTTTGTATATTTATCATTGAAGCACTTTTTTAATACATTATTAGGATTAGATATATTATATTATATGTATTTTATTTGGATTGGTTTTGCATTTGTATTTGTGTGTGTGCGTGGGTATGTGTATATATATAATTTGTGTGGGTACACATACACATTATTCCCATGACAGTGTTTTAAAGGTTTTTAAAAAATTGATTTTACCTGAAACAAGAACTTAATAATGACTAATTGATTGATTAATTGAATAAATGTTTAATTACTATAAGTATTTAAGGCATGTAATAACCAGTAATAATGGATTCTGATGAAGTCTGGTAACTATAGATGAAAGCGCGCTCAATCCCAGTTCGTTGTATGTGTCTTTTGCTGTTCATTAAATTCATTGATTTTTTATCTACGAGTGGCCAATATTTTTGCATTAATATCTACTTTTGGCAATTCTGGCGAGCTGTAACATTCATTTATTACGGGAGTATACCCTTTATGGTAAATCCGGCGGAGGTTTTCAATTTGTTTGCTTTTCCGACGTGAAGGAGTTGTGGTTGTAGAACTATATAATTACTGTAGCAGGAACGACCCAGTAGTAGTAAATATAATACAATCAGCAGGACTGTACAAAAGTAAACAGTACAAAGTATATAAGTTAAAGTTTACAAAAGGGATGTTAAGACGGTCTGGTGAGAAAGGTAACTAAAGGTGGGAAAGTAGATTAACATGGGGAGAGGCAGGAGCACAGCCTGTGACTGGTGAGGTGTTCCTTTAGGAGTAATTTGAACTAGTTATATACTGGATTTTATGTTATTGTGTCAGGAAGGGGTATTCCAGAGCTTAGCTATTCTGTGCGAATAGAGGGAGTCGCCATGTTGGTTGTGGGAGTTGGGATACTTTTAGTAGGAGTCTGTTGGAAGATCTGAAGGGATCTGCTATTAGCATTAGGTTGATCTAAAGAGGAGATGACAGGGTAGTTGTTGGGGTGGTAGAATATTTTGTGGGCTACGGATGGTTGATTGATAGAAGGTTGGGGAGCACTAGCCAGTTTAATATTGAAAGAGCTGAGCAGTGGTGGGATCTGTCTGGGTGATTAGTGGCAAATTTAGCAATTTTAAGGTAACATGATTCGAGATTGTTGAGGTCAGATTTTCGAGGGTTAGCAAATATGAGAGAGCCGTAGAGAGGGGTAGATAGAAGGTGTGTGTGAGCAGTGGCTAGCCTGGCATTGGGAGTTAGGAATGGTCTAGCTCTGTACAGGTTACCTAGTTTGATGCAGACTTTTTTGATGGTTTGAGCAATATGCATGTCAAATTTGAGGTTGTCATCTATGGTGACACCTAAAAGTTTTGTGTGATCAGTGGGGGTAATTTTGGTACCATTTGCAGAGGTGACTGATAGTGGGAAGTCTTGGGTTGTTTGGTACTAAAAACTATGATTTTGATTTTGTTGGGATTTTAAATGATTTGTTGTTGGGAGACGTAGGTTTCAATGTCCTGAAAAGATTGCATTTTTAGTTGGAGCTCTTGGGCTGAGGGGGCAGAGCAGATAAGGGTAGAATCATCTGCGTACTGTACTATGGAGGCATGACTGGTTGCATACTGAGGTTGTTTGTCAATATGATGAAGAGAAGTGGACCGAGAATAGAACCTTGGGGTGCATCTACAGAGATGGGGGGAGAGAGTTTTCCCACTTTGTAGCTTGTTGACGGTTGGAAAGACAGCTGTGGTTCCAGGTTAGTGAGGATAAATTAAGGCCATAGGAAGACAGTTTATTTAGTAGAAGCTGATGGGATACGGTGTTGAAGGCTTTCGACATGTTGAGAAATATGGAGGAGACATACTGGACTTCATTCATGAGATGGTGGATGGTGTTGGTGAATGTTAGGAGGGCAGTGCTGGTACATGTTCATTGGTCGGAAACCATGCTGAGAGTTGGAAAGGAGGTTATTGTTAAGGAAGTAGGATATGAGCTGGTTGTGGATGCATTTTTCTAAAATTTTTGCAAGAGGGGAAAGCATGGCTATGGGACGATAGTTGGTTAGTTCTTTGGAGGGGCCACCTTTGTGGAGAGGTATAATATGAGATTTTCCATACAAGTGGGACATAATGTTCTTTGATAAAGTGGTTGATCAGGACAGAAATGGGGTACACAACTGAAGGGGCTGCAAGTTTTAGAAATTCATTAGGGAGTTTGTCTGCAGCTGTGCAGCATGGTTTGAGTTTGGACAAGAGAGTTTTTATGTACTTAGTTTGTATGGGTGAGAAGGAGAAAAGGTTATGATTGTCTATGGCTGGGGTGGGGAGAGGCTGGGTTGGGTTGGTTGCCTAGAAGGGAGGTGACTGTGTTGATGAAATGGGTGTTGAACTGAGTAGAGATAGGGACTGAGTCTTTTGATGTAGCAGGCGGGAGGAGGGGGGTTGAGATACGTCCTGGGTTTAGGAGTTGGTTGATGGAAAGCCAGAATTTTTATGGTTTGTTTTTGCTGACAGGATAGGAAGTATACTTGTCTGTCTCTTTTTTTTTTTTAAGTCTCTTAGTTGTCGACAGTTAAGGAGGTCAGCTTTGTCTCTGGATATATGATAATCTGACCAGGCTTTATCTCTACATCTAATTAGTAGTTTGGTGTCTTTGGATAGCCATGGGAGGGGCTTGGTCCTAGTACAAACTTTTCTGGTAGAGGCTACATTATTAAGAATTGTAAGGAAGGTTTTGTTGAAGTACTGAACAGCATCATCTAATTGTAGACATTTAAGAGGGGACCAGTTACATTGCTGGAGTAGAAGGTTGAAATTAGTGGGGGAGAGGTTTTTCTTGGAAGTGATATATTTGTAGAGGATGTTGCTTTGGGTGTACACACATTTCCTGTATAGAAAGGTTGGATAGTGGTCACTGAGGGAGTCGGGTAGGCACCTGGCTAAGAAGCCTAGGCTATGTTTGTTAGTTAGGATCCAGTCTAATGTTGGATCTAGCTCTTGAGCTCCTCCCTCTACACATAATGCCCACTCCATCCCTGCTACCTCAGATTGAGTTTGCTGCTCTATTACACATAATACCAGATCAGGAACAGATATAGTCAGAAAAAATAGGGCTCAAACCTGGAACAACAGGTTCCAAACACAGTCCAACAGGATCATCCAGAACAAGAAAGAGGATGGGGGATGGATGGGAGCGGAGGTGAGGAAGAATGAAAATGAACAACACAGATGACAAGTTAGGGTGAGTACATAACTTGTAAATCTGATGTTGTCCTTTTCATTCTCCCTCACTTATGGGGCAGAGTCCCAGCTACATTGAATCTTGGGTGGCCCTCATGGAAGGATATTCCGGAGTACTGCTGAATCAAAGGAGGCTCTACTCCTACATAAGCTATCCAATTTGTAAAGTGAGACAAAGGTATGAGTTTTGGACTGTGAAGTTGCTGCACAAAAGTCATCAATAAAAGTCCTTGACCAAAAAGCCGATGAAGCAGCCACAGATCTAGTTGAGTGAGCTTGGGGAGGTTTTGGTAAAGCCATACCATTCTGAGTGGAAATCCATGAGATAGAGTCTGTAATCCATTTAGTTATGGTGACTTTAGAAACTAACTGGCCTAGGCAATTTGGAGAGAAAGACACAAAAGCTTGTTTGACTTCCCAAACCGTTTTGCCCTGTGGAGGTAAAAGCATAGATGTCTGTGTACGTCAAGGAAGTGTAGCATGCACCCTCCCTTATTTCTGAAATTTGGGAAGAAAAAGTACAGTTGTGTACACTTACCATAAATGTAGATGTTAGAGTGTAATCACTGTTGCAGTCATCACATTTGGGTTATCTGCCTGCAGGTAGCACTCAGCCGGCCTGAATACCAGAGTCTTGGATTCCTGTGTTGGATGCTGTCTCTTCTTCCATGATGTCAGGTCGTCAGGGGTATAAAATATGCAGCCAACGCCATTACATCAGTTTTTCTTGCCCCAGATGTCAGGTGCCCCAACAATGGGAAGCAATTATATGTTATGGTACACCTCCATCAAAAAGCAAATACACCAGAAAACTTAAATATACCAAACAAGAAGGAAAGCTAGAGCCAAGAGAAGTCAGGGGGCAACCAGGATTGCAACCGTGAATACACTCAAACATCTACATTTATGGTAAGTGTACACAACTGTACTATGTTCTTCGTGTTTCACTGTTGCAGTCATCACATTTGGGTTGATTCCCAAAGCTAAGGAAGGGAGGAGGAAGTTAGAGAGCATTAGGGCTAGTTATTACGCCCAGCAAGACTGCAGTGGCAAAACCAGCTCTGGGTTTAGAAAAAAATAGGCATGTGGTAATGCTTGGTGAAGGTATGTATAGAACTCCAAGTAGCAGCAGACGTAGATGCAGCCCTGGTGGATTGTGATCTTATCCCCTGTGGGGTAGGTTTTCCATGGTGCTTATAGCAGAAATGAATGCAATGGGCTATCCACTTAGAAATGGTTTGCTTTGAAATGACCTTCCCCCTCTGCCCCTGCAGCAAAGCCAACTAGCAGCTGTTCAGATTTTCTGAGAGGTTTAGTCCTGTCCAAATAAAATCTAAGTTGTCTATGCACGTCCAGAGTGCAGTATTAGTTCTCCTTTGTTTTGTGGATTAGGACAAAAAGTAGGCAAATGAACATACTGATTTAGGGCCACACTAGACACCACCTTGGGCATAAAGGAAGAATTGGTCCTGCAGGAAACCCTGTCTGCGATAATGAAGGGTTCCACTGCCATGAAGGCCTGTAATTCAGACACTCTTCTTGCTGAAGTGATGGCTTGAAGGAAGGCTGTTTTCCAAGAAAGGAATTTCAACTCTGCAGTTGCAGCTGGCTCAAAAATAGGGAGGTTGAGCTTTTCCAATACAAAGTTAAGGTCCCAGGCTGGAGTAGGGGCTCTCCTGGGGGTTCTAAATTTTTGGCCCCTCTAAGAAATTGCTTTAGCAGGGGGTGAGAGAAGAGGGGTGGCTCAGTATTAAAATGTGCTGAGGCATGAATTTTAATTGATGAGATGGATAGGCCCTTGTGGAGCATTTCTGTCAAGTACTGAAGAATATGAGGTAAGCTGGGTACAGTTGTGCCCATCCCCCGAGTCTGGCTCCAGGAATAGTATTTTTCCACTTTTCAGCATAGGATTTTTTAGTACTAGGCCTCCTTGCCTCCAGAATGACATTTAGCACCTGCTTACTGAGGGATGCTACTGGAAAGCTCAAAGAATTAGCCAGGCTGCAAGGTTCAGGGTTTGAAGCTGAGGGTGCAGAATCTGTCCTGCCTGCTGGGACAGCAGGGAAGGGGTCTGAGCCAGGTGCCATGGTTCCAGCAGTGTCATACTGCGCAAGAGGGGGTACCAGTGCTGGCGTGGTCAGTCTGGTGCAATCAGTATTGCCCTTGGCTTGTCCTGTTTGATCTTTTGCAGAATCTTCGAGAGGAGAGGCAGAGGGAGAAAGGCATAAACCAAGAGGCTTTCCCAGGTAAAAGACAGGGCATCCACTTTCCAAGCTTGACTGTGGGAAGTCCTTGTGCAGAATTTGTCCAGTTGGTAGTTCTGAGGGGAGGCAAATAGCTCTACCTCTGGAGTCAACCATTTGTTCCTCAAGAGGTTGAATATTTTTGGTTCCAGTTTCCATTCGTGTGGGTCCATGAGATTTCTGCTTAGGTCGTCTGCCAGTGAATTTAGCTTGCCTGGCAGGAATTGAGCTTGTAGGTGCCCTTGGTAGCTCAAGGCTGTGTTCCACAGAGCCATGGCTAGTCTGCAGAGAGGGTATGAGTGGTTTCTCCCCTGCTTGTTTATGTACCACATAACTGTGGTGTTGTCCGTCTTTACTAATAGTTGTCCTGGAAGAATGTGGTCTTTGAAGGCTGTCAGGGAATTCTGTACAGCTAACATTTCTTTTTGGTTGATATGCAGGTGCATCTGTCTTGGGTTCTATTTGCCCTGAATGCACTGCCCTGCCAAGTGAGCCACCCATGCATAGTCTGATGTGTCTGTTGTTAGGGTTTGGGCGACAGGGGGTAGAGTGAAAGGGAGCCCCTTGTTGTGGTAGCAGGCCTCTGCCCACCAAAGGAACTCTGTCTTTATACAAGGAATGATAGGAATCACTGATTCCAGGTCCTGAGAATGTTGACACCATAGACTTTTTAGATACCATTGTAGTTTCCTCATATGTAGTCTTGCACATGGAATTAGTAGAGTGCAAGAGGCCATGAACCCCAGGGTGTGCAGAATTTTCCTTGCAGACAGCTGGGGCTTTGTGGCCAATAGTTTGAAGTAGGTTGTCAAACTTGTTTCTCTAGAGTGAGGAAAGCCATCTGGGAAGTTGTGTTCAAGCTTGCTCCCAGGAACACAATCTGTTGGCAGGGTACTAGGTGAGATTTATTTTCGTTTATGGTATACCCCAGTGAGGTTAGAAGTTTCTTTACGAATGCCAGATGTTTTAACAGCAAGTCCTGGCTTTCTGCCTGAATCAGACAATCGTCCAAGTATGGGTATATTTGAATATTTCTCTGCCTGCAAAATGCAATGGCTGGAGCAGGACACTTTGTGACTACCCTGGGCACAGTAGATAAGCCAAAGGGAAGTGCAGAGAACCGATAGTGCATGGAGCCTGCCCTGAAGCGTAGGTATTTCCTGCAAGATTCCTTTATTGGAACGTGCAGGTAAGCTTCCTTTAAGTGTAAGGTTGTGTTGAAGTGTTAGCATTTTGAATTTTGGGATCATCAGAAAGGCGTTTAGAATAGAGAGGTCCAGGATAGGACACCAGGAGCTGTCTTTTCTGGGTACCAGGAAAAGTCTTGAATAAAAACCTTGCCCCCTTTGTTCTGCTGGGACAGGCTGAATAGCCCTGATACTTTAAAGAGAGAGAACCTGCTGTTGGGTCACCGCCCACTGATTTGGGAGTAGGTCTGGCCAACTGTTTGGGGTTGGTAGGGTGTGGAAGTGGAATCTGTATCCTTGGGAAACTATATTCAAAACCCATTTGTCCTGGGTAAAGAGTTCCCAATTTTTTGCATGCAGGGTGAGCTTTCCTCCTAACGGAGCAGGCAATTGAGTAGAGCTTGGAAAGGTTAAAGTTAAGTCATTATGCCATTTTTCCGTAGGGGGGTGGCTTACTACTCCCTGCTTTGGAAGTGGGAGCCCCCCACTGCTTAGGCCTGTGCCTGAGACTGTAACCTAGGTGGTGTGCTGTTCCTGGGTTTGGACTGAGAAGGCCTGGAAGAAACTGGAAAGGACCAATTCTTTGAAGGCCAATGCATACTAAATCTGGGAGGCTGTACTTGTAGGAAATCTTTAACAGTTTGTACAGATTTAGCTTTTTCCTCCAGCCTTTTGAGGACGACTTATGCGTTGTTGCCAAACAGACGGTCTTGGTTTAAGTGAGCATCCACTAATTTAGCTTTAACATGATCTGGCAAGTTTTGCTCCTTAAGCCAAGCATGCCTTCTACGTACAGACCCAGTGACAGCAGCCCTGCAAGATGCTTCTAAAGAGTCAAAACCACATTGCAAAGTATGTTTACCAACTTGTTCTGCAGAATGCATTAAATCCTGTAATTCTTTGTGTTCAGCACAGTCAGGAATCAACATCACTTTCTGTTTAAGTAGCCCCATAATATGCTGCTGGTACTTTAACATATGAAACTGGCAATTTAAAGCCCTAATGGCCAAAGTAGCAAAAGTGCATACCTTCTTACCCCATCTGTCCAAGGATCTAGAATCTCTGTCAGAAGGGGTAGGATTTTTGGTAGCAGTAGCCTTAATGCCTTTTGGTCCTTGGGAAATGGTCTCTGGATCCGCAGTAGGATTCTTGAAGAGGAACTTGTGAGAGTCAGGTACTCTGCAATACCGGTCAGGTTTTCTGGAAGCTAGAGGTAAAGTATCTGGGGAAAGGATAGATTCCAAGAAAGCATCATCTACAATGTCCAGAACAGGAGGGATAGATAAAGACCTGTGTTGAGGAAGGAGCAAGAATTCCCCTAAGCCTCTTTTTGGATTCAGAGTAATCCTGGCTTTCCCAGTGGAAATGCTCCCTAAGAGTGTGCAAGGTTTCACCAAAAGAAAAATCTTCTGGAGGGGAAGCAGAGGGAATGTAATCCTCTGCATCAGAATCCTCATAGGTAGATAAAGGCAAATCCTGGTAATCAGAAGGAACAGAAATATCAGATTCCTGATCAGAAGAATCAGAAGGAAAATCCATTTCTAGGTCTCTTAGAGGGGGAAGGCTGGCTTCCCCTAATTAAGGTAATTAGGTCTTCAGCCATTCTAAGTATTTGTTTTTTAGGCATATGGGCCTGAGCATGCGGTTAGGATGTCGGTTTTCTAGGCGTGGTGCGAGTGTTAGGCCTGGATGAAGAAGATGGCGTTGGTTTAAAATGCAAGTCTGTAGGCCTGAATACACCCTCAGAAGCTGGTGCCTGCACAGCAGCTCTGGACTCATCCAAAGTAGAGACATTCGCAGGTTCCATAATCGAAAAAGCATCTCGCAGCATACCAGACTCCGAATGGGCCTCAGTAGAGGCCTGTGAATCTGAGGTAGCAGGTTTCAGGGGCTGCGAAAGCACATCACTGAGTACCGGCGGACTGGCAACTAGCTTAATGGAAGTGTTGTCGGCAGTTTTGGACCTATGCGGTCTGTCTTTGTCTTTACATTTTTTTGGAAGATCAGTAGTCAGATGGCTTAATGAAGTCATTTCGGAGTACTGATACCGGATACCAAAATAATTTGCTGCAAAGACAGCCCGACGACAAACAGTTTGGCAGTTGAACAAGGCACAAAACCAACAGCGAGGGACGTCGTGGTCTGGGCCTAAGCAAGGAATGCAGTACGAATGAAAATCTTTATGAGGTATTTGCTTTTCACAGGTAAGACAATTGTTAACTTTTACTGACATCAGTTGGAGCAAGAAAAAAGATCCCCAACGGGGTACTTATCTTTTTTGAAGACTTCGGTTCTGAAACTCAAAAACTAAAATTTCAGGAGTCGGACGACCAGCACTGCACGTCAAGAAAGACTGATGTAATGGCATTGGCTGCATGTTTTATACCCCTGACGACCTGACGTCATGAAAGAAGAGACAGCATCAGACGCAGGAATCTAAGACTCTGGTATTCAGGCCGACTGAGGGCTACCTGCAGGCAGATAACCCAAATGTAATGACTGCAACAGTGAAACACGAAGAACATCTGGCAAGTGAATGGTTTGGTTAATGTTATTCTTCAAAGCCACCTTAGGTAAGAAAAGAGGGGTTGGTTTGTAAAGAAACTCTATCTTTGTGGAAGATAGTGTAATGAGTCTTTGAAAGAGCCTGGAGTTCAGAATTTTTTTTTTGCAGAAGCTATAGCTACTAGGAAGGCAGTCTTCCAGGACAGAGATTTTAGGTCAGATTTGTCTGAAGGTTCAAAGGGTTTTGTGTGCATCAAAACTTTGTACAACAGTAAGATCCCAAGGCAGTGAGGGATCCTTTACTGGAGGGCTTAGCAGAAATATGTCTTTCATAAAGGATTTGCAGAATACAGAGGAAGCTAAGGGAAAGAATTTACTCCCTCGGTGGAAATTAGAAATTGCTGCCAACTGAAGTTTAATTATAGAGAAGCTAGCACCCTCTTTGAAAAGAGTTGACAAAATGAAGAATAATTGAAATTGGAGCAGAAAAAGGATCAATGTTTTACCTGATGCCTGAATAGAGAATCTTTTCCACTTGCTTCTACAAAACTTGTTTTGACAGAATCCTTTTGAGAAGCCAAAATAATGTCACAATCTGGGAAAGAAAGCCTGGACTGTAACGATCACTGGAAGTGGAGAAACCATGCAGTCACCTTGAGGGCCAGAATGTTGGGGTGTTGAATCCCCAATGGGTGACAGAGGAGATCCTGAGTGGGTTCTAGTATCCATGGAGGATAACGAAGATGAGACCATAAAAAGGAGAGCCATACTTGCTGAGGCCAGAAGGGGGCAATGAGGATTACTGAGCTCTTTAGCCTACTTGCTTTCTGCAAAAATATTGGAATCAGAAGTACAGACGGATAAGCATAAAGGAGACCCGAGGTCCAAGCATGAAGAAGAGTACCTCTTGGTGACTCCTCCTGAGGGGGATGAGAGCAAAGTACTTGCTGTTGAGTGGAGTGGCAAGTTTAGCCCCGACGCCTGACGATCATGTCTGCTACTGAAGGACTAAAAGACAACTCGTGAGGCATCAGAACTGATCTGCTTAATTTGTCTGCAAGCACACTGGTGTTCCCCAGGATGTGTATCACAATAAGAAAGCAGTCTGATGAGATCGCTCATTCCCAAACCCTCATGGCTTCTCTTCAAAGGGGGTAAGATTGGGTTACTCCTTGCCTGCTGATGAACCGGACTATGGACATGTTGTCGAACTGAATTGCAATAGTCCCCAAGGGTAGGGAATCTTGAAATGGCTGCAATGCTAAAAAAACTGCTGTCATTTTCAGGATATTGATATGTAACTTGGTCTCCTGGGGGACCACATGCCTTGGACAGTTTTTCCCAAAGAAATGTCCCCCCTGCCCCAATTGAGAAGCATCCATGTTCACCGTGACTACTGGGTTTTGTAAAACAAAGGTCTGCCCAAAAGAAGGTTGTATGACTGTATCTACCAGTGAATGTGTAATTTGCAAATCGGGTGAGCTTTACTCAAAAAGACCAGGGTTGATATAGAATGGACCACTGTACAGCTAGAGTCCACTGAACATCCTGCATAAAGACGCATGCAAGAGGAAGAATACAATGGCAGCTGACATCAACTCAAGTGCTTGAAACACTAACCTTGCTGGAGGGGAGGAATGTGCAAGGATAGCCTGAACCTGGTTTCTTATAGAAGAAATGCTGTGGAAAGGCAAAGATGCTAACTGTGTGGATGTTTTCAAAACTGCCCCGATGTACTCCAGGCCATGAACTGGTGCAGATTTTTATTTGGCAAGATTTATCATGACAACAACCAGAACTGTTTGGAACAAGCACGAAGAAGACACAAATAAATAAATATTTATCATGATGCCCAAGGTGTCGCAAAGCTGGAGCAAATAGTACCTCGTATGTAGGAGTTAATGCTTGGATGGGGTAGTTAGAAGCCAGTCATCTAGATACAGAAATACCTGGAATCCTTTCAGCTTCAAGTGAACTGCAACTACTGCCATGCATCTGGTAAACACCCTGGGGGCTGTGGTGAGGCCAAAGGACAGAGCACTGAACTGGTAATGACTGGCTCTCAGCCAAAAGTGGAGATGTATTCTGGATCATCTGGCTATTTTGATCATGAAGACCTACAGACCACATCCAATCGTCCTTCAGAAGAAAGGGCAGGATGGACTGAACCATGATCATTCGGAACTTCACTTTCTTCATGATGGGTTCAATATGCTTAGATCCAAAATAGGTCTGAGGTTCCCAGTTTTCTTTGCCACAAAAAAGTGTGAATTAGTTCCAAATCCTATCTGGTCGGGAGGGACATTCTGGATGGCTCTTTGTTCTGGCAGTGTTTGTATTTCTTGAGCTGCGTCCTTCCTCTGACTGGGTAGAAAGTCGGAAAGTTTCTTCCTTTAATGATGATGAAGAAGAAGGGAAGATGGTATGCAATAACCCATGGATATTATTGTTAGCACCCACTGATCTCTTGTAATGTATGTCCAGGCATTTAAGTGCAAAGAAAACAGAACCCTGACTGCCTCCAGCATTGGACAGTTGGCCCCCTCTGCCTCTAGTGTGATGTCTTCAAACCAAATAGCAGCTGAAAGAATAAATACTAAGTAGTACAAAGGTGTTTATTAACTGCTTTTCGTTCCATAAATGTCAGAACTTTTTCAGATAAAAACAGTAAATACAGAGACACATTTAAAAGTCTTTTAGAATCTATCATGGGTTTCAACTTCACCAATAAAAATCCTGTTCCCCTAACTTGTACAACATTAACTCTGGTGTATCTGGAACATGTTTAAAAACAAGTATAAAAACCCTAAGTTAGTCTAGGTGAATCTGTTTATGTGTACACATGTAAATCTAAGAAATAAGTCTACATATGTGGAAATGTATGTACATACTGTATGCAACCTATACCCTAAAAGTTACCATATCATTAGTAAAATTACTACATTAACTACATTATCTTGTTAGGCTCTTTAACTTCAATATACAAAGAATGGAGTACATTTCATTTAACCCAGGGTATTTGCCCTGTGTTGAATCTTAGTTGCCACAGTAACTCAAGTCTCTCTAACATGAGAGAATCCGGTCCACCTCTTTCGTCCGAAGTTACTTGATCAATGGCTCTAAATTTAAAACTGTGGTCTGGAAACTCAAGAACCCGTTTGGCTAGTGCATTGTCCGATTTACCCCTTCATATATTATAAAGGTGTTCGTACACCCTTTCTTTAAGTCTACGGTCAGTCTTGCCCACATAAAATGAGGTACAGGTTGCGTACAATATGTACATACATTTACACATATATAGACTTATTTCTTAGATTTATGTGTGTACACAAACAGATTCACCTAGACTAACTTAGGGTTTTTATACATGTTCCAGACACACTAGAGTTAACAAGTTAGGGGAACAGGATTTTTATTGGTGAAGTTGAAACACATGACTGATTCTAAAAGATTTTTAAATGTGTGTCTGAATTGACTGTTTTTATCTGAAAAAGTTCTGACATTTGTGGAACGAAAAGCACTTAATAAACACCTTTGTACTACCTGGTAGTTATTCTTTCAGCTGCCATTTTTTGGGTTTGAAGTCGTCTAGTTCATTTATACTTACTGGTCTAGAGTGATGTCTACCATTAAAAAATTTTTCCCTCTGCTTCTGGAGGAATTTTCCCCCGCGTAAATCCTGGACAGGTCTCAGAGACTTACGGACCCACATTTACTGTCTTCTCTGGTTCCTAGAGAAGGTCTGCTCGGGTGTTAAAAACTTCATTCCCATGGCAGATAGGGTCTTCCCTTCTTATTCACTGCGGGTAAACATATCTTTCACCGATGGTCCAAACAAGGAAGTACCATCAAATGGGACATTAACAAATGATGTCTTAGAGGGTTCTGTAAAGTCACAAAGCCACATCCAGGCATGGCTCCTTATAGCGATGCCTGAACCAACTGCTCGTGAGGTGCTCTCAGTTGTGTGAGAGATCAACCTCATAGAAACATTCGATATGGACAAAAAAGAGTGACCAGCTGAGAGGAAGTCCTTTTGAAATCCTTAATAGACATGGACTCAAAAGTATTTGAAAGTTCTTTCATCAAATCTCTCTGAAGTCTAGCAAAGCGTGCCAGATAATTAAGTGAACTCAAAGCAAATGTAGCTGAAGGAGATGTCCACTTTCCAAACCTGTCCATCATTCTGGACTGTTAGGTGGATGAACAGAAGAGCTCTGCTCCGATAGCCATTTCTTACTGGCTGCCGCCGCCACCACCATTGCATCAACTGGGACTACTTTGCTCCAGTGAGGTCAGTCTGTGGTTGGGGCCAAACATTTGCCAGCATGCTTGGGAATGGGCTCAACAGCATCCAGCTCCTTCTACTCTTGGTGGGAAATGAGATCATCTGCCGGGGAGGGGGTTACCCAGGACACAGACAGGCCAGAACCAAAAGCCTCCAAGAGCACTGACTCTTCGGGAGAAGAGGTTTGTGAAGACCAAACACCTTACTGCTTTAGGATCTCTAGAATATCTCCGAAGGAGATGTCATCTGGTGATGATCTGGGGGATCCTCCATCAAAATCAGTGTCTTCATTGACAGACTCAAAAGGGGAGTTTATGTTATCTTTATTTACACGTCCTCTACAGGGGAACCCTTTCTGTTGGATATTCTGGACAGGTTTCAGAAGACAGGGGGGAGTTCCTTTTACAGGAACTGGTTGGAGACTCAATGAAACTGGCTGTCCCTGAGGAATAGGTCTGACGGACTCAGAGCTCAGAACCGATGAGAAAAAAGGGTAGGATCCAACACTTGAGAGGACCGTTGTCTTGCTGGAGAGAAAAAGCCATTTCTTCCACCTCAATGGCTGAGGCGCTGGGAAAAGCTCTGACCCTCTTCCTTGGAATCAAAATTTCTGAGGAAGACAGATCAAAACCACCCCCGGATCTGAGCCTCAAGGGAAGAATCCGATCCGAACTGCCCAGGGCTGAAGCTCTGAGGGGGAGGGATGGAGCCGATAAAACCAGAGTCAATCCCAGTCTCTTGAATCTGACGCCGACACTTCAGCTCCAAGACCAATTCAGCTCAGAGAGTATCAGAGCAGAACCTGTCAGGGACATGGTCAAAGTGGAGGAGGGAACTTTCCTTGGATCAGACACCAAACCTCTTGGGGATGTCAAGTCCTGCGGCTCTAAAACCAAAGGTTGGATCAGAGAAGGAGATAAAAGGGACTTTGAGAGCACACACACAGATCTGTAGGGAAAGTTTCTTTGGTTTCTGAAACAATTGTTCAGGCAAAGATAATGAAACAGGCTTGAGGGTCCTATGAGATGTACTGGGCTTCAGATTAGAGGACTTCAGATCCAGAGTGGAAGTCTTTGGTGAAGAAGATATGAATATTGGAGCCAAAACCTTTGGATCAGAGGACTGTTTCAGATCTGAAGACGTCGGATCCATGATCTTACAGAGTTTCTCCAAAGAGGACCTTGAGGACTTTGTAGGAGACATTTTCTTATGATCCGAAGAAACGGATTTACTAGAGTTTGAAGGGGTTTGAGCCCCAGACATAGAGGTAGCAAGTAGTAAACCTTTTAAAATCAACTTAACTTCAGGGCTTTGGATGACAGGTGTAACAAGCAGAACACACTGAACTGTCTGCATTCAAATTGTTGGGTCCAAGGCAATAAATGCACTCCCTGTGGGCATCGGAGTTGGGAATCTTATGCCCACAGGAAGTACATTTCTTAAAACCCACAGGTTTTTCAGACATTGCTTTGAACTGTAAGATGAAAAATATTAGCAGAAAAAAAAATAATATACAACTTTTTTTTTTTTTTTTTTTTTTTAACAAACAAAACAGGAAACTAAAAGCAAGGACATTACAAATAATGACAGCTACAGAAATTACCCTAGTAGAGGGGTAAACAGAGTACCAATAATAGTAAGGAAAAACTACTACTTCATAGTAGAGAAAGAAAATAAAAAGAAGATCAATCCTAATGCCTGCGAAAATTAAAAAGGGAGGCACAGAGAAAATATATAGAGACAAATTCAAAAAAGGAAAACTTTCTCTTACAAATGCTCAAGAGCTGGAACCTGTGTCTAACAATTATGGCAGCAAACGAGCTCTGAGGTAACAGGGATGGAATGGGGCACTATGGGTAAATGGAGGAGCACGAGAGTTTGATCTGAAGTCTATAGTATGCGGACAAGTCAGATCAAAATCCTCAATGAGTGAGGAAGAATGAAAAGGGCAACATCGGATCCTGAGTTACAAGACTATAGGCCAGATTCCAAAAGGTGCTCTAAAAAAAAAAAAAAGAGAAAGTTTGCCCTGATTCGAAAGACTTACTTTCAGTGTAAGTGACTTGACTTCAGTTTAAGGCCCATCTAAAAACAGGCTTACTCCAGGGCCAGAATCCAAAACACCTGCTCTCAGGAAAAGCGATCACTTAACTTGCAAGTAAGTCTTTTGGAATTGTGTTTTTAAGTTTGCAGATGTAATCATAATCCTGCTGTTTTTCCTGCATTGTGATATACTTTTTTTTTTTAAAATGTCTCAGCTTCTTGCACAAAATCAGTATATCATTTTTTACCCAAAACATTACTTTTAATATTTACTAAAAGAAAAATTAGCCTTTGGGACATTGGTGTTTTACTTACCTGAAATCACCACAAGATATAATCCTCAAAAAAGATAAAGTGAAAATGTGGTAATTTAACAATGGTCAAGTTAGTATAACACATCCTAAAATACACATACAAACATACACTAAGGGGAAAAAGTCTACTCAGTTTCTAATGTGAACTACTGAACAGAATTCCTAGAAAACAGTTGGAGGTGTGTATGCACGTATGTGTATATGCACATATAAAATAGATACACACAAGACAGTGTAGAGTATTTTTACTGCCAGGTACCAGACCAGTCTACCCCAATATAGAGAATCCATATAAATTAAATAAGAAATAAATTTCACATACAAAACACACAACCACTAAAAATCACCCAAATGAATCCCCAAGAAGTGAAACTTGTTAAAACTAAATTTAAATAAATCAAAATTAAAGAATGAAAAAAGGACTACAACTAGCCAATGGGAAAACTGCATTACAGGCAAAATAACCGTATTTTAAGTACTTATACTTAAAAAGATAACTAAAATCATAAAACTCTTAACAAATCCAAACATTCACTGTACCAAATATACAGTGGATATAAAAAGTGTACACACTCCTGTTAAAATGCCAGGTTTTTGTGATAAAAAAAATGAGACCACAATAAATCATTTCAAAACTTTTCCCACCTTTAATGTTACCTATAACCTGTACATTTCAATTGAAAAACAAACAAATTTGTTAGGGGAAAAAATATAAAAAAATTAAAAAAGCTTACAATAAACTGGTTGCATAAGTGTGCACACCCTTAAACTAATACTTTGTTGAAGCACCTTTTGATTTAAATTACAACATTCAGTCTTCTTGGGTAAACACCTGCCATCAATTAAATAAACTCTGATTAACCACAAATAAAGTTCAGTTGTCCTAGTAGGATTTTCCTGACATCTACTCAATTGCCTGATACAGCAAAAGCCATGGTTCACAGACAGCTTACAAAGCTTCAAAGGGATCACACTGCTGAAAGCCATCAGTCAGGAGAAGGGTACAAAAATTTCCACAGCATTGGATATACCATGGAACACAGTGAAGACAGTCATCAAAAAGTAGAGAAAATATGGGACAACGGTGATGTTGCAAAGAACTGCATGTCCCACCAAAATTGATGAAAAGACAAGAAAAAAACTGGTCAGAGAGGCTGCCAAGAGACCTACAGCAACACTGAAGGAGCTGCATGAAATTCTGGCAAGTACTAGCTGCATACTACATGTGACAACAATCTCCCATATTCTCCATATGTCTGGACTATGGGGTAGGGTTGCAAGATGGAAGCCTTTTCTTACGCAGAAAAACATCCAGGCCCGGCTAAAATTTGCAAAACATTACATTAAGTTTTCCAACAGCATGTGGGAAAATCTGTTATGGCCTGATGAGACCAAAGTTGAACTTTTTGGCCACAATTCCAGGTATGTTTGGTGCAAAATCACTTCACATCACCAAAAGAACACCATCCCCACTGTGAAGCATGGTGGTGGCAAGTATCATGCTTTGGGGTTGCTTTCCTTCAGCTGGAACTGGAGCTTTAGTAAAGGTGGAGGGAATTATGAACAGTTCCAAATACCAGTCACTTTTGGTCCAAAACCTTCAGGCATCTGCTAGAACGTTGAAGATGAAGAGGAGTTTCACCTTTCAAGGCGACAATGACCCCAAGCATACATCCAAATCAACAAAAGAATGGCTTCACCAGAAGAAAATAAGTTCCAGAATGGCCCAGCCGGAACCCAGACCTAAACCCAATAGAAAATTTCTGGGATGACCTGAAGAGGGCTGTGCACAAAAGATGCCCTCATAATCGGACAGATTTGGAGCACTTTTGTAAGGAAGAGTGGGCATATATTGCCAAGGCAAGATGTGCCATGCTGATAGATGCCTACCTAAGAAGGCTGAATGCTGTAATTAAATCAAAAGGTGCTTCAACAAAGTATTAGTTTAAGGGTGTGCACACTTATGCAACCAGCTTATTGTACATTTTTTTATTTTTTACATTTTTCGCACTAACAGATTTGTTTTTCACTTGAATTGTACAGGTTATAGGTCACACTAAAGGTGGGAAAAGTTTTGAAATGATTTACTGTGGTCTCATTTTTTACATTACAAAACGTGACATTTTAACAGGAGTGTGTATACTTTTTATATCCACTGTACATGAAACTTAACTCACACTACCTCAGTACTTGAGCCAGCGCTCTGTAGTATACAGGGATAAAGTCTTGACTATGCCACAGATGACCAGAGTTAGATTAGAACCCGGCTGGGATGGATGGGAGTGAGCAGCCTCTGTTAGCCTGCCCATTCTGGGGAGGGAAGGCAGCTCTGCCTCACCACAAAGTGGCACTCAGAGCCTGCACTGTCACAATGAAGTAACATTATCACCCAAGGAGAACTCTGTTAATGAAGCACTCTTCCCTTTGTCAGACAGCAAGTAAGAGAGATCAGTGAAGCTGAAGAGGAAGAAGTGTACATTCCCACAGGGACAGGATAAGCCATTGCTGCCCACATCCCCCACCAACCCCACCCAGCAGGAATCAATGAGGCATAGGTTAAGCCATTGCTGGTTGACAACCTCCACCAACCAGACTAAAGCAAGGGATTGGATGCTGATGGTATTTCCCAGCAGGAATCAATGAGCCATAGCACTCCTTCCTAGCCTAGTACTGTCCACTTCCTCTCTCCCCAGAACTAATGGGCAGACTGACTTCTCTGCATGCACCCATCACTCAAAATTTCCTCAGCACTAGAGTAGAAAACTGCACACATGGTACTCCATTCATAAAATCTATGGAAACTGGTAACCATTTGAAATGTCAGGACCTGCTGGTCCAAAAACAGAGACTGAATTGCTGAAAGAATGGACTTACATATACTAAGTCTGAGATGCCATTTCTCAGAATATTCCCTTTTCTCTGAGGTATGGTGGTCTCAGAATTGGTATATATTAGTTTGGGGGGGGGGGCTTTTCCCCTGCAAAAAGAAGTTTAAAGGAAAGTTTAAAGGAGAAGAGAGATTTTCCGAAACTTGCTCTTCTCCTGTGTTTTCTGTCGTTTTTTTCCCCAGCTTGTCTGCTCTTGGCATTTAGAGTGCCGACATTTCAATATGGAGCCATGTAAACAACATAAAGGGCTATTTAGCAAATTAGGCGATTAACACAGCCCACTAAAATCAATAGAAAATAGTAATGCAAACCAAGAAAAATGGATGGGTGGGATATGTGAGGGTTTGGTTTAAGTAACTAAAATGTAATTTATGGTTAAGCAACTTTACCACTTACTCCCTAACATTACAATACAAAGAATTTTAATCATCACTTACAAGTCCATCCAACTAATCTAATTTCTAATATGCTTGTGCCGTTTGTTCTCAAACTCTACACAAAATATTTTAATGATCACATTGGATACCTCACATATTCCATTATCTACCAATCTAATCAATCTATCCATTTTCTAATCCTCATATTAGTTGGTGTTAGCTTTCAAAATCTTAATTATTTAGATTATTACTAATAAGTGTTATTTACTTTATTTTTGCTTTCTGACTACAGGACATAAAGAGGGATTCTTTAAATTTGGTTTCCAGCGACTTTTTACTGTATGGACTCCTGACGTGGCCTCTAGAGAAAGCTGGTAACACAACTGTGTGATCACAAAAGTGTGATGCTGCTGTTGCCTTTACTTTTTTTGTCCTGTGGCTCAGCTAACAAAGGTTAACACAAACAAATGATCAGCAAGAGAGACCACATTTGATAAACATTATAGTTATTTAGTCTTTCCCGGTTAGGGGTCGCCACAGCGGAACCCCGGTCCGCTAATGACTGGCAGTAGATTTTTACATGCCGAGTTGCCAGCTCTGACACACAACCTTCAATGAAGATACGCCCATTCACGCATGTCCCCACACAGAAGACGCTCTAGCTGAAAATCGAACCGGACAACGTCTTGCTGTGAGGCGACAATGCTACCGCAGCACCACCACCGCAGCTAGCCCAGCAGAGGCAGACCAGACTTCTCAAGTCCCAGTAATGGTCTCCAGCTCAGCCCCAGGCTAGCTATAGCATATAATCTCTTCAGCATGTGATGGGTCTATTCCAGGTCCTCGTCTTAGTGGCATCCTCACTAGGTGTCCAAATCACAATCAATTTGATTTTCTTCATGTGAGGAAGCAGTATTCAGAGATCTCCTTGAACTACCAAGCTTTTGCATCTGTCACGAGGAGTGAGACTTACAACAAATTGAAAAAGAATCTCATTTCTGTTATTTTGTACTCACAATTTCATCCTTCTGGTCACTACCAAAAGCTCAAAGCCAGAAATGCAGACTGACAGAGAAGTCAAGAGCTTTATCAGAGGACTCAGAACTTCTTTAATCACCTGTGTCCAGTGGAATGCTTGGACTACTGTAAACTCTGCACCTATCTGCTGGTCCATCTTCTGATCTCCACTACCTTAATTTATAAACATGATAAAGAATGAGCCCTTATCTGCAACACTGGCATGTAGTCTTCAAATTTGACTTAAAGGCACCAACATATAGCAGCTAAAGCAAAGGTGTGGGTGTGAGAGGAGTCAGACAGTCGAACCAATAGTCAAGCATCTAACTCAGGAGAAGCAATGCAGCTTATGTCCTGGCCATGGAACAGAAGACCGACTCCTTGCCCTTGCATGGATACTGCAGTGGTCATGGGAGTTTGTCAATTCTGTCTACATAGGTCTTGTGGACCTGAGAAGATATTAACTGCTAACCCTATAATGTGCTGAGAAAGGTGCTCTGGGACTATGGGGTTTTAGGTCCATTGCTCCATGTTATTTTATCCATGTACTTGAGAAGAAATGACAGCTGTGTCTAATTTATTGAAGTCAAATGCATTTAAAGTAGGCATAGGACTCAACCAATGCCATGGCATAGATATAAACCCCCAAATATGTCCTAATCTAACCAGTTTGATTAGCAGTTCAGGCTTCTGAGGCACTGGCAGGGAGGGTGAGTATGTGCATCCTGCTGGGAGTGAACATTCATCTATGCATTCTCTGTGGGGAGGCATGACCATAGAAGGGGTGTAAGCAGATGAATGCAAAGCAGGGGGAAAATCACAAAGTAGGTCATAAAATTAAAAAAAAAAAAAAAAAAAAAAAAAAAAAACTTGGGGAAGCAGTCAGTGACACAACCTCTCCTCAAGGATGCCCTTGGGGGTCTACACTGGACCCAGCCCTACAAAGGAGGCAGTCCAGAGATGTAGAAGCAGCTGGTAAACTTGGCGAAGGTTGACAGGCACTGGGGTAAGCCAGAAAGAATGAAGCAGAAGGGTAACAAAAAAGTGGTGCAGGAATTCAAGGATGTCTTAAATTCCAAAAAGGACATCAAAGGACAGCCAAGGTATGGACAGTATATAGCTTGGAGATGTTAAGTGCTATATCTCTACGGTTTGCCGAGGATGACGGTGACTTCTTCAGACCACAAGCAGCTATGACCTATGCAAAGTGGATCAATTTGCCATTAAGTTGCCACAAAGTAGATAAGTTTGCCATTAAGTGGCTGGAATGGGAATCAGCATCTCTAAATCAGAGGTCACGATTCATTCCCAGAAGAGAATGGATTGCTCTCTACAAATCCGATGGAAAGCAGGTACTGCAGCTGAATAGAGAATGCCAATACTCTAGCTATACAGGAACACACACATACACCCACACAAAGTAAATGCATTCATACGATGGCTACACTTAAAATTAGCAGGAGATCATAATTTTTATTTCATGAATTAAAATACAAGATGTCCAGGTACACATGCCAAGAAGAAACACATTTCTTTCCCAATGGGCAACCTAGACACTGGGTTAAGTGAAGCATTATTTTTAACTTTGGATCTCTGAAGCAATACCATAGTAGCAGGATTTGTTAAAAAGGACTTGTTCACCATGCTCAGTTTGTTCCTCAGCATTCTGAGATCGACCTTGATGCATCTTGCAGCGATAAAGGATTTACTTCTACAATCCCATCCAGATGAAACACTCATCCCTAACAAGCATAGCCAGAGATACAAGACACCAAAACACCACTCTACATGATCAAGACCAAGGATCTCAAGAAGGAACACTATAAACACAAAGACAATAGAAAGAGGGAGAAGGCTACAGGGGCAGAGACCCATGATGTTGCCAGAACTCCTCTCTGAAGACACAAACTCAGAGTATCGCATAACATATGCAACTTAATCTTGAGGCACTGTGTTAGCAGGATTTATTTACACTGCAAGAGTCCAAGGTAGTACTGGAAGAACAACCCCCTTTCGTATATACATTAAAAATGACTACTGTTAAGAACAGTTTCAGAAAAATATATACTGAATAAGGAAGGAAATGGCATGGCATTAAACTTATAAGTCTTAAAATGGAGAGAGACTAACATTTCAGGCTTGATAAAACTGACAGTGTCTTCAGGAAATGTATTTTACAGTTACTAAGCATCTTAAATTACCTCAGGGGTACTACTCAATTTTCAGTTTGACAGAGTATTTGGTCGGGAAATGCAGAAGTTTGGCTATCTTGTGGTCTAACATGGGCTAGAAATTTAAGGCAGACCACACTGTTGGGAATACTCTATGGATTTTAACAGGCATACACATTTGTGTGAGTGAAGCAAGTAATAATACCTGACAGAGTGCAAGTGCTACAGAGTAATAATGGATCACCCTGGGATGTTTAGAGGCATGACAGCCTTACCACCAGAAGGTCCATTACTTTCCTGCAACACCCACTCTGTCAGGCATGATGAAGCTCAGAAAATGGGCAGCTATTTTTTTTTTAATAAGTGCATTGTTTCATAGACTAGCTGCCCTTTTTGTGCTTAAATTTAATCTATCCCATTTACTTAGAAACTGGCATTATCCACCTCATGGTTGATAGTTATATACTACTCACAAGGACAATAATCGGGATCATACTGTAGATAACTTGAGGGGACACACACAGTAGATAAAGCATTTAGGAGCTGCCTCTGTCCATCAGTAGTACAGGGGGCAATCCTGGGGTAAATGTTCCGTTTCCCATCCACAGGGCCAAGTTGTGCTTGAATATGGATAGGGATGAACTTTGTTTTTTACAGATGGGGAGTCTGTTGCAGAGTAGAGGTATCCTCTGCAAGATATACCTGTCCATCCAAACCATTCTGTTGATGCTGCAGAAGAGGTTTAGATCCCTACACAGAGTACTTCTGATACCACTTTGACTTGCTGATGTGCAGTAACTCTATCAGTATTGCATCAGAGGATGCCTTGTATGCTTGTTTTACTATTAGTAAACACATTTTATATTATTATATTACATTGTTTATAAAATTTACATTATTAGTATATACATTTTTTGATTTAAAAATACTTCTTGCACCTAAACGTTCAAAGTTGGTACAGGACTTACAATTGTTGTTGGAGGAAGTATCTCACATCCAAAATGTAAGTTATGAAATTATTTAATAATGTCTACACATACAGACACTCATAGATGTATATCTGACATTTTCATTTTAATCAGACATCGCAAGGTTACTCTTACCCTACTACAAAATGACATTTACTTCACTCCATGGAGGCTGTCACCAGTTTTTGCAACTATGTCAAGATTTTGAGGAGCTTCTAACAGATCTAGAGAACACATACAAAGAGGTGTTTAAGGGATATCAGTAGTCTCCTGGCACATTATATGATACCTACAAATGTTTCTTCATTCTAGGCTTCGGAGCTGGCTATCCCAAAAAAGGATTACTAAACAGCATGCAAAAGGCTCTGATGCTTCCTTTCAACACAAGACGGGGGAAACAGTTAGTCAACGTCAACTCTTAAAACAACAGAACTAAAAATGACTAGACATTTTAGGATTAGACTGACAGCGGAGTAAGCCAGAATCCAAGCTTGTACAACTCCAGAAGGAACAAAAAAGCCAGCAAGGCTAATTAAAACTCACAGCATGGGGACGAATGTAAACATTCTGAAAAACAGTTTCAAAGGTGTTTTCTACTTTGAGGATGTTTAAATGCAAAATAATCCATTACTTAAATATGACTTTACTCCCCACTGTATCTTAAATCCCTCTTTCCTCATTCTCACGGTTTCATTTTTCATTCTTCAAATGTCCCTCGGTTAAAAAAAAACTCCTCTCCATCACTTCCATCCATAAATGTGAACAAGTACCCTTTCATCCTTACAACTCCTTACTTTCTTTTCAATTACTTCCTTACTTCTATCAAATTATCTTCCCTGACTTTCTCTCTAAATATACCATACACCTGTTTTCCCTCACTATGTAATGCAATTCCTGTTTGTATGAGACTAACTTATCTTCTCTACAAACTTAACCAGTGTTTTAATATTATGTTTAATTTTTATAATTTAACTGCATATGCTTTTATTTATGTCTGAAGATTGTAAAATTATTGTTATTAAAATGTTTTGTAATAATTTGCGCTTTTCTCACCGGGCCTCAGCTGAAAATGGATTTCTACCCAAGTTGGACTTTCCCGGTAATCAAATGTCAATAAATACATAATAAACAAATCTCTATTCTTACCTTTTTTCCTAGAAGAGCTCCAATGCTTTCTCAAATAACACTCCAACTTCCTCCACTAATAAACCAGGAGGGGGGTGGCGGGAGGGATATGAGACGAATGAAAACATAGGATAACAGAGATGCCAAGTTATGGTAAGTCGAGGACAAATGAAGACGAACAACAACATAACTATTTTTGATGTTATCCATGCTTTCATTCATCACCACAGAGTTAGAGTCCCCAGCTACCAAACATCATGGGAGGCCATACCAGAGCACTGTGGAGCCAAAAGAAGCCCTATTCCTAGAAACTAAATACAGTTTGTAATGGGACATGAAGGTGCGAGGATCAGACCAAGTGGCAGCAGCACAGATATCAATAGAAAGCCTTGCTACAAAAGCTGAAGTGGCCACAGAGCTAGTAGAATGGGCTCCAACACGACCCGGAATATCCAGGCGATTCAGATTGTAGACCATAAAGATGCAGCTAGAAATCCATTTGGAAATAGTGACCTTAGAGACTGGAAGGCTACACCTGTTTCTCAGAGAAGACCACAAAAAGCTGCTCTGACTTACGAAAATCCTTAGTCCTATGCAAATACAACCAAAGTGGTCTGTATACATCCAAGGTATGAAGGCTATGCTCCCCCTCTGTTGGAGTACTTGGTAGAAAAAACACTGGAGGCTGAATGCACTGATTAAGGGTCGACTCGGAAGCAACCCTGGGTAAGAAGGATGGACTCGTTCTCGGAAAGACCCTGTACATGTGAAAGGTCATATGAGTAGTAAAGGAAAGAGCTTGGAATTCTGAAACCCTCCTAGCTGAAGTGATAGCAACCAGAAAGGCAGTCTTCCAAGACAGAAACTTGAGATCATAGGAACTAGCAGGTTCAAAAGGGCTTCTAGTCAGAGACTGCAGGACCAACATGAGGTCCCAAGGAGGCGAAGGGTCCTTAATTGGAGGATGAAGAAGGAAGACCCCTTTCATAAATGCCTTACAAAAAGCCTAGATGAAAAGGTGGGTTCAGAGCTCTCATGAAAATTAGAAATTTCCACCAACTGAAGCTTAACAGTGGAAAAACGTGCTCCCTCTTGGAAAAGGGAGAAAAAGAACAAAAGTACATCAGAGACTGAGGCAGAAAAAGGATCCAGATTCCTGCTCCTGGCCCAGATAGAAAACCTTTTCCATTTACTGCTGTATACTTTCTGGGTAAAGGGTTTCTCGGAGGCAAAATGATGCGTTTAATGGGGGACACTAGCCTGGACTGTTTATCACTGGAACTGGAGAACCAAGCGGTTAAGTAAAGGGTCTGAAAGTTTGAAAGACGGAGCCCCAAAGGTGGGAAATCAGATCCTGATGGAGATCCAGTATCCATGGAGGATACTTTAGATGAGACCTGATGAAGAGGAACCAGGGTTGAGGAGGCCAGAAAGGGGCAATGAGGATCAGAGATATCCTCAGGCATTGAGCTTTCTGCAGTACCTTGGGTAATAAAGGGACAGGAGGGTAAGCATAGAGGAGACCTGAAGGCCAAATGTGAACTACAGCGCCCCTTGGAGACTTCCCTAGAGATGGATCAGGGCAAAATACCTGCAGCATTTGTGGTTGATTGGACAGACAAAATGTTTGCAGCATGGCTGACTCCAACTGTCGAAAATCTGATTTGCCATTGAAGGATTGAGGGACCACTTGTGAGGACTCAAGATAAATCTGCTGAGTTGGTCGGCCAACATGCTGGAATCCCCGGGTATGTGCATTGCAATAAGGAAGCGGCCGGAGGACATAGTCAATGGGAAAGAGCGTGTTCCCCCTTGTTTGTTGACATACCAGATGACTGACATGTTGTCAGTCTGGATTGCAATTGTCCCTTAAGGGAAGCAGTCCTGGAAGGCCTGTAATGATAGAAGAACTGACCTCATATCTAGGATGCTTATCTGCAACTTGTTCTCTACTGGGGACTACGTGCCTTGGATGGTTTCCCCCCCAAAATGCCCCCACCCCAGGAGGGAGGCGTCCTTGGTCACAGTGGCCGTGGGTGGAAAGAGACAAAAGGGCCTGCCTAAAAAGAGATCCTGCGACTGAAACCACCGCTGGAGGTGACATCACAGGCATCAGTTTTATGATCATAGACAAAAGATGAAGAAGAAGAAGAGCCAACCACTGGACCGCTAAGGTCCATTGTAACACCTGCATGTGGTACCTGACTAGACGGACAAGGAGAATGGCCAAGGCCATGGAACAGAGATCCCAAAGAACTGGGGGGGGGGGGCAGGTTCAAAATCTGCATGACCTGTTCCCGAAGCAACTGAATTCTGCACAGAGGCAAAGTTGCAATCTCCAACACAGAGTCCAACAGAACTCCTATGAACTCCAACTGTTGAGTGGGGATGAGATTGGATTTTGCCAGGTTGACAGTTATATCCAGTTGGCAGAAGAGGGTAAGAAGATATTGAGTCACCCGAGTCAGTTGAAGCCTCGAAGGTGCCGTGAGGAGCCAATCGTTGTGGTACAGAAAAAACCTGGAACCCCTGCAAATGCAGGTGAGCCCCTGCCACTGCCATGCATTTGGTAAATATCTGGGGGGCTGTGGTGAAACCAAAGGGTAGGTCTCTAAACTGATAACGATTGGCCCCTAGCCGGAAGCAAAGATGTCTCCTGGAATGCCTGTCTATCTTGATGTGATAGTAGGCGCCCTGGAGATCTACTAAGCACACCCAATCATCCCTACGTAACAGGGGCAGAATGGACTGAGCAGTGACCATCCAGAACTTTGAATTCTTGATTAAAAGATTGAGCTCGCTGAGATCCAAAATAGGACGTAGGTCCCACGTCTTTTTTTGGCACTAAAAAGAAACAAGAGTAAGTACCAGATCCTCTTTGTCCTGCTAGGACCTCTTGGATAGCTCTTTTTAGAAGAAGTTGTCGAATTTCTTTGAGGGCCAACTCTCTCTGACTGGGTGGAACATAAGGAGAATGGCTTCTCCCTGTAGGGGGTTCCAAAAAGGGAGTGAAATAGTCCCTGGAAACACCACCCATTGATTGGAAGGGATTTTTGTTCAGGCTAGTGGGTATAGGGAAATGTGACCCCTGACTGCCTCCAGGGCAGAACAGCCGGGCAACGTTTCAGGAGTGCTGAAAGGGTTGTTCAGAGAAGGGTTCCCTGGAGCCCTGATTTTGCAGACCCCCCCCCTTTGCCACGAGGGCGTCGTCATCCACTGAAACTTTTCTCCCTGCCTCTGGAAAAGGATTCATCCAGAGTGTCCTGAAAGGGAGACTACGCTTTATGGAACCACATCTTTCTGGTTCTGCATTGGGTGTCCAAGAAAGACCTCTGAGGGGGGCTGAAAGCTTGATTCCTTCCACAGAAAGTGTCTTCCCGTCCTGCTCACTGCTGGTCAAACTGTCCTTCACAAAGGGTCCGAACAGAGTGGAACCCTAGAAGGGGACACAATAAACAATGTCTTAATCAGTTCTGCGAACCTGCACAAGCATAGCCATACATGACATCGAAAGGCAATACCCATGCCAGCAGCTTGAGAGGTATCCTCTGCAGCACTGGATATTAGCCTCATTGAGGAATTCACCAGAGAGATGAGAGTGGCAAGCTTGGGAGACAACTGCTTGGAGGTTCTCTGCCTGCAATAACTCCAAAAGGGAGGTGGAGAGCTCTTGAACCAAATCCCTTTGGAGGTGGATATAATGTGCCAAATAGTTAGCCGCCCTCAGTCCAAAGGTAGCTGAGGCATACACCCGCTTCCCAAAATGTTTGTTGCCCAGGACTCCCTTTTCAGGGGATGGACAGTGGAACTCCACTCTGCTAGCTCTTTGTTCATGGTGGGGCAACCACAATGGCATTGACTGGTATGCCTTTACTCCAGAACAAATGGTTCGCAGTGGGCCAAAGGAATTTGTTGGCCTTCTTTGTAACAGGCTCCACTGTGTCTGGTTCCTTCAAGGTCCTGCTGGCATTCAGATCTACTAACTCATCAGCAGAAAGGAGGTAGACAGGCCCGTCTCAAAGGTCTTCGGTAATATGAACTCCTCAGAAGACAGGGTTTAGGAAAGCATCCACCCTTTTGTTTTAGGAGCTCAAGGATGTCTCCAAAAGGAGACATCATCGGGCAGAGATCTGGGGATCCATCTCCTTTCTCGAGGTCCATATCCTCAGTGAACGACTCTGCAGGGGAGTCCAAGTGTCTCCTCTTGCACTTTCTCTTATGATGAACCTCCTTCATTGGGGGCTCCGGGGAGGACTTGGAAGAGACAGACTCCCAGAGGGGAGAAAACCCTCTGAAGGCTCGATCAGGAGGGCTGACCCAGGACAGGATGAGAGGCCTTGCCAGCCGAGGTAGAGAGGCGCTGGGAGGGACCCAGAGGTGTGGCAGAGGAAACGCTAGACCTGGGGAAGGTCCTCTCTACAACCCAGAAGGCCAAGGGGCTGGAAGTGGCCCCATCCCCCCATGTGGGAGGGGAAAGTCCCCTGGAGGGGAGGAATGCTTCCAGAAACTGCCCCCCCCCCCCACCCTTAGCTGACAGTGGTCCAGAGCCATCGAAAGCCGAAGCACCAAGAGGAAGGGATCAGTCTGAAAAGATGGTACCAGCCCCCCCCCCCCCACAGAGCCAGCATCAACCACTCTGGCACTGGGTTCACCCTGCTCAGCAGTGGAGGAACAGAATAAGCCAGGGACCCCGGCGGGGACGAGAGAGGAGTACTACACAGCCTCGTCGAAAGCTAGACATAAACTTCCTGGTCTCTGGATTCCAAACCCAAAGGGTTTGGATGAGGCGAATGAGAAGCTAATGAAGAAGAGGCTCCTCTGGCCAGACGGGCAGGAGAAGCCAGGATACCCAACTATCTGGGCCTTGAGAAAATTCCTCATCATCCTTGTCCATGTCTGAGGGCAGAAGGCTACTAGACAACCTACAGGAGGAAGAGGAGTGGGTGGACTTGAAAGGAGACCTCCCTGACCTACTGCCAGGCTCCAGGGAACTGTTCAGATGTCGCAGAGCCAAGAGTAATCTCTGCTTGGAGGTGGAAGGGACTGCAGGCTCCTCCAAAGTAATGATTAGATCCGACGAGCTTGTCATATCAGAGGGTCTAGATGACTCAGCAGCCGGATCCGACAAACTGGTTGGATCCGGGGGGCCCCACCTTGGTAGGATCAGAGGTCCTCTGATCTAGAGAGAACCTGAATCCGACCGAATGCACTGCATCTCTTTGCTCTGAAGATGTAGAATCTGAAGCAGACCAGGCTGGGATCAGATCCAGGTACAGGATCAGACAGTCGTAGTTTCTTGGTGGGAACTGGGAAAGAAAAAGGGGTATTCCTCTTTTTGTCTGAAGTTGAAGCCTTCAAGGGGGGGACAAAAGGACCCCCTTGCACCAGACCCTTAAGGAACAACTTGGTGCAGCACTCCGCTAAAGCCCTGGGGTTAAATGCGGCACAAAGGTACACGCTGTGATCAGGACATTTCAACTGTGAAAAAGGATTTGCCATTGCTGGCCAGGGTCATCGCCTCACCAGCTATTTGAATTTTTAGCTAACACACACTTCATATATTCCCGGGCCAATCCAAAATGGTCCTTGGGTGTTCTACATTTAAAAAATGCAACTATAGTTCACTTTTTTCATGTGGCTACTTGCTTTGCTACTGTGATTTATTCCACTTGGTTGTCAGTGCTCTATAGTCAACAAATTAAAAAAAAAATAAACACTTTGTAACCTCCAGAGGCTAGAATGTTTTTTCAGGCAAGGAAAACATTACTGGTGAGGTTTCCCCAATACAACACATTAGGTGACTAAGCCACACATTTTCACTACATATCCATATTTGGTGCAGTTTTTGGGAGGAGATTGAAAAGAAATGCCGAGTAATTTAGAATTAACAACAATCATGGAACACAACATGGAACTGTCTTAGTCACCATATATTTTATTGGTAGAGGGAAAATGTATAACTTGAAAATGGAAGAGTGCTGCAAAGAGTCTTAGTACAACATTTTATTACACTGAAGTGGCAATTTAAAAAAGAAAAAGCTAGTTAACAAGGTCTTGATTAAACTTGGCCAGTACACAGATTCCACACAATAGCCTACAACACTGACAACGTATAGCGCAATGCTGAGAACCGATTAGCTTGTTTTAATATGAAATGCTGTAACCTGTTTTACTGATGAGCAATATTATGAACAGTGTTAAGCAGACCATGGTTCCTTTATCCTCTCACATTCCATGCTGATCCTCCCTTACTTCAACTTTTTTGACAAAAGCAGGTTTGTATGTAGTTTATTTTGCATGTTACTCTAAATGCAAGAACATTAAGGGATGTTTCTGCATGCTGATTTGCTTAACCTGTTCTGTAGTTCTGGGTCTGAGCCTTTCAATCTCCACCATCAAACCGTTTGAGGTAAACCCACACACAAACGAAAAAACAATAGTATAAACTGCTGCAACTTCATTTGTAGTTGCTGTGTCTTGCATTTATCCAAATGCAAAAGGCTCAGTATTTCCCTTTCTGTCAAAAAACACCACAGTTGAGGTTTATTGGTTAGTGACCTCATTCTTGATAAGCTTAAGTTACAATTTGCTAAACCTCATTTTCTAAACATTTTGTATAGTGAAGATAAATGGTAGAGTCCAGATTGTCAAATGTAATGTGGTTCTAAAAACAATCTTGCTTAATTGTGTGGTTTGGCAAACAGCTACAGTCACATAACTTTTAACGCCTTGGTGGCAAATTTGATCAGGTTCTGGTAGATTCTGCACTTTCATCTCTTTATACCCCAAAGTACACTGGAAGAATTTTTTTAGGGGGGATAAAGCAGTATCTGTCTTTCGGTTAGTTTTAAGTAACATTTCATGCCATTCAATGACTACTTAAAACACAAACAGTGCAAATGTCACAGAACAGACTTTCAAAGTGGTTTTTACTGCCGCTTCTTTTTAGAATGGCTAAATTGCAGTCTTTTGTGAAGCCTGACTATTTACTAAAGATCACCCTTTTTCTCTACTGTTTACATACTTATCTATACTTGTTTACTGGCGTAGTACACTGATCTTAACACTGTCTACAAGCACAGCTTGGGTGAATAGCATCAGATAAGAAATGAACAAAGCATATTTTACAGATTTAAGAACATGCTACAACATTTAGTTCAAAAAGCAGTTTACAATGTCAAAACATTGAAGGAAAATGGAATTATGCTTAGCAGAGCTTTGTCGACAAGATGTAGCTGTAATGACTGAGATGGTTTATGCTACATAGATATTGTGCATTTCCCTGGCCCTAACAAGGTACTACTACTGAACTCTGTAACTTTACAAGTGAGCTCTAGGCTATGAAGCATCATCTCCTCTGCTGTAAAGTGTATCTGCACTGTGTAGCAGACAGTGCTCCACGGGAATTCAAAAATTGGGTTAGGCTCCTCAAATGTCTGAAGTTACTTTCCATCTTTCTAAACTTCACCATTTACATGGGCACAGCTTAAAGATGTACCTAGTGACCCAATGAAGGAACAGTACAAAGTTTACTTTTAGCAGAATTTAATCAGGCATGGCAAGCCCTTTCTTCACTGCCACAGACAAGGTAACCCTCATTTACTGTGAGCACAGCACAGTCTAAATCTTGTGAGCACAATTCACTTAATGCAGTTACAAAGTAGCTTTTTTTAACTAATTAGCCAATCAACACAAAAAATCAGACTTCCAGCCAACTTCAATGCTTAGATATGCAGACCTGACCTAATAGAAAACACTCACAGCCTGCAGGTCTGGTCTAAAACAAGCATAATTTACTCAAAAACATGTGACTGTGGCTCAGTTCTTTCTTGGTTCTTTAAAGGAGAACCACACCCACAGACTCAAATCACGGTTTGGTGTTTCCTATATTTTAACACTACTCTGGGACTATTTACAGGTTTTTAAACACATTTATAAGTAATTTCTAAGTCTGACCACATGGGGTCTAGCATCTTGAAGTGATCCAGACTCTTTAGTCTGCCTTTAGGTATCCCACAATGCAGTTCTTGTCTGTAAAAAATTACATCAAGGCCCCCTTTTTTCCTAAAGCTCCTATCACTCCATTGATTTTACATGTATACACTGCTGTCTTTCGGTTAGTTTTAAGTAACATTTCATGCCATTCAATGACTACTTAAAACACAAACAGTGCAAATGTCACAGAACAGACTTTCAAAGTGGTTTTTACTGCCGCTTCTTTTTAGAATGGCTAAATTGCAGTCTTTTGTGAAGCCTGAATTTTACTACTTCACCTCATCTCCCACTTCCCATCCCCCTTCACACCTAACTTTCCTAGCTGTCAAAGTGCTAAGGGTAACTTGAGCTGTTAACCTGCTGTAACTGACTGCTCACAGCAGGAGACTTGACACATGTACTGTTTCCTTGTTCTAGCCTTTAGTTTCTGTATAGGTAGGGGAAGTACCAGGGAGCTGGGACATCACAGCATGGATGGGTTTTAGGATGGTCGCGGTGATGACAGTTTGGGGAGGGACTTGGCCAGAAAACTACTTGTATTCAATGGCCTTGATGACATCAGTGAATTGGAGACTACAGCAAGCTTATAAAGAGCAGGATAAACGTTTTTTTGAAAGTGAAACCACCACAGTACGGTCACATACTGTTATAGTGGAGAGAAACAGGTTAACAGGTGAGAAATGCTGTACTGTTTATTCATAGCAAGGAGTTTAAAAAAGGACAGGGAAACTGAGCATTTAATAACAGAATCCTGTTGTTGTCCTTTAACTTGCTGAATCACCAGTCATAGCCAAGCTTATACTCAGGCCAGACTGGCTTGCCTGCCTCTACTGGCAAAATGGTTATTGACAATGGGCAGTGGTAAAAACATTTTAAAAGTGAAATAAGGACTTTTGTGGGATATACCAGACATGGTGTCATACCCTTGATTTTCAAGCTTTGTGCACCAGCCATAGCAGAACAAACACATTCACAAGATCATTTGGTGGGCAATGAATTTTAGGGACAGAACAGCTTTTTTTTTTTTGAAGGGTGAAATCTACATGTACTAGTAATTACCTTCTAGACTACATGCATACCTCTCAAACTCTTTAAGAGCAAGAAATCTGGACAAAGCCATATATAATAGGGGTACAAAGGCCCAGAAATATGGGACAAATTTTAAATATAGCTCTTACAGTCTTAGAAAGTTGACAGAATAACAGGTTTTGCACTAGCATGAATTTTCTGAAGAGAATGAAGTCTGAAATTCAAATGCCTGTCACTACTTTCTGAGTTCTGTCCTCAAAGAATTGCCAATAATTTGCTAGAAAATCATATTTTATGAGGAACAGACCAAAAATATGAGTCAAAGATCTGGACATTCTGGGAAAATCTGGACAGCTGAGAAGCATGTTCCAACATTGTGCCTCGCACCATACTCTACTTCTAACAATATGACAAAATTACTGCACCTTGGAATGCCTCACTTTACACAGAAGCAGCCTATTACCACAACTGTTCAAATGCAGTGAGGTAATACAATATACTCATTGCCAGGGACTCTCTAGAGGCACGCAGTTATATCAGAAGAGCCAGGTCAGAAAAACAAATTAATTTTCAAAACCAGCTTTATCCAATAGAGGGTCAATGGGTACTGCAACCTATCCCAGCAAGCAATATTTAATTTACAAGCAGAAAGACACACACACACACACACACACACACACACACACACACACACACACACACACACACACACCCTGTCTACTACAGCACACCAGCTGGAATATTAACTTTGCAACCAAGTGCTATGAAGTAATACATTTATTTTAAAAAAGTGCACAAAAATAGGTTTCCTACAAGTACAAATGTCATTAAATCACCCACTTTATTCATTACAGTTGTGCAAGAAATGTTTTAACTGTATACAGAGCCGGTCAATTTATCTCTGCTTTTAGAAACTGTAAAGTTGAGCTGTGCTTGCGATTTTAAACACTGACCTTAACAGTGCATATGCCCTTTTTGCTCCACTTGCAATCAGACAGGATTTTCTGCATTAGCATGGCCATTAAAACATTGTTGCTACACAGCTGCCAATGCTGATCAACCAACCAACTTAGTAAGTCACTTTGTCTACAGTCAATCCACAGGTGGAAATGCTGCAATTCCTACCCTGGAACTGAAGAGATGACCAACAAGAATTATAGCCTTCAGAAGTAAAGCAGACTGCACTCCCAAACTCTGAACCCAAGCCAAAAAGTCAAGTGGGTTTTCAGTGAATAAGAACTATATGAAAATGCAAACATAAAAAAGTTACATGGTTCTCCTTTCAAAATATGTACTTCTTTCATCAGTGCAACCACTGCTGTACAATGGCCTGAGGCATCCTGGTTAACTGCAACAGCCACCACCTAATAAATAAACAAACAGACCACAAACACTGAGTACACTCCTACCTTAATTACTTGAAGTCAGTTGTGCATTCACACATCACACCACAGAAAACAGCTACAGCTGAAAACTGCCTTACATGTAAAAAAAATCAAAGCACACTACCAATGTTTAGAAAATAGTCAACATCTGTGATCACAAACGGACACAAATAAACAAACAATAACAACTCTTGGCCCTATTTACAGGGAGACATCTGAGTACTTCCAGGTTAACTTACTCAAATCACACAGCAAGACTACAGAATGAACCAGTTAGCAGCATGCAGGCTGAACTTTCTCCATTAAACTACCAGTTTTCCTCACAAAGTGGCAATCTGTGTGACAGAGTACTGGAAAATACACAGTAAACACATTAAAGGAGTTGGTTAATCTAGAGGCATGTACTTCCTAAAACAGTAATGCAGGTGTGATCAACACTGGGCAGAGGCTTATCCCATGACAAGTTCCCAAATGAAGATCCTGAAGGCAAGGCGTTTTGCAAGACCCTCCACCAAATGTCTCATACTGCCACGATGCAGTTGGTCAGACAAAGAGGTGACAGCAAAAGACTGGTGTGACAACCTAGGACTTAAATGGGTAGATTGGCTGGTCCACGGCCACCTTTCAACCTAAATCCAGGCCACAGGGTTATTTAAAAAAAAAGCAATTAGAATATATAACGAATAGCGAAGTATTCAGCAGAGTTACATAATGCATATCAACAGCACTGGATCTTGTATTCACTTTCCAGTCATCCTCCTAGTACAGCTTTTCTACATGGAAGGAAATCAGACTACTTGCTGAAAATGTATATAAATGCAGGGAGGACATGCAGACTCAACAAAAGGCAATTCAGCCAAGAATCAAATTGAGGAGAAAGTCCTATGAAACGGTAACACTAACCACCATGCCACTCCATTCAGGAATAGGACAATGGAAAGTGGAAGAAATGACAACAGTGAGTATGCAGCTTACATAAAATTTGGGAATGCAGAATAGCTCAAACAAAAAAGACAAGTTAGTTGCTTAGAAAATGGAGCCTGGATGCAAATTAATAATAAAAAGAAAAAAACAATTAAAAAATTTCTCTGCAACAGTTAAGTTTTGCTCAAGATGGCAGAAAATTCAGCTAATTTCCGATTTCAGGTGGAATCAAACTGCAATCAAGTCCTACTTTTAAAGAAGTCTTTTTCTTCTAAAGTTGTCATTTCTGCAGTCAGAAAAACTCCTTGCCATTCAGACATAAAATGAACAGTTAGTAGTTTTGTTCCAACTTGCTGGCCAGAAATGACAACATAAATGAAGTTTAAAAGTGAAGCATACTAATAGTGCTGCAGCTATAGCTGTGACAGGAAGCCAGTCTACGCTCTCAAGAAAAGCAGTGTTGCTCTCTAATATGTAAAAATGCAGCAGCAAACTATAGTTATACTGTCTATTAAAAACTGAAACTGACTGCAACAATGGGAATGGAGTAACACATTACAGAGGTGAGAAAATGTACACTGGTAGGCTTCGTGAACTCGGTTATCCAGTCTTAACATCTAACAGTAATACTTAGTAAGTAACCTCATTGACAACCATTTCTATGCAAGTCTTGTGAGAGAGTCAACTCTAACCATAAAACCCTATTTATTTGTGTGTGTGTGTGTGTGTGTGTGTGTGTGTGTGTGTGTGTGTGTGTGTGTAAAGGTTTGGGAGGACTGAAAGGATCAATTGGGCATAATGGCAGACCAAAAACTTACAATTCCTGAAATAATTGAGTCCATTCAAATGAAGCCAAAGACAAAAAAAAATCTTTCTGATTCAGTGCAGCAGATCTATCCATCTTGGAAAGCATTAAAACATTGGTGTACAACGTTACCTGCAATGCAGGTTCACACTAAAGTTAGAATTTAGAAACTGTTTCAGAAAAACAAACAATCAAGCATTCCTTTTACTCTTAATTTTAATGCTGGTACAAAGTCACACAGTTCACTAGTGACTTTTTGCAAAAATAAACCTCATCGTCCACACTTCATTATTCCAGCACATCTGTATTTGATATAGTTGCATGGCTGGTTGCTCATGGAGTATCAGTTTATTTCCCCGAAATGTGGAGCACCCTTTGTTTTAAATCAAGACTTCAAAATTTGTGCCACCTACAATTTTGTACGTGTAAAATCAGGCAATACTGTCTACCACTGTCTTCTGTACTTCTGTGGGAGAAATACTTCTGGGGCCGATTAGGAAAGGCGTTCTGACCTGTGGGGTATACAGATAGCATAAGTGTGCCTTTAAGTGTGCAAAATGAGAATGCACCTCTGGGATGGGACTTGACTGGCGCTGCACACATGGCATAACCCATACCTCACAAAATGCAGTAAACCTGTTTTTCCACACATTCTTCTACTATTTGAGATTAAGGAATAAAAAGAAAAAAAAGAGGAAAATATAATGTTGCAGCCTCAAAGGACTTGCTTCTCCAATTACATTATCAGTCTGAGGTTCCTTATGTGAAGTTTGCATATCCTTATGTGTCCACATGGATTTTTGCCACTTTCACATTTCCCAAAAACATAGCTGGACTGACAATGTTTGAAAATGTCACTAAATATGAGTGTACCTATGCGGAAAGTATCCAGTAAAGGACTTGTGTCTTATCCAGGGCTCTTACCTACCTTATCCCTGTTACTAGCTTTCTGTGTCCCTAAAATGAACAAAGCACATATTGAAAATGGATTGATCGAAAGTTAATAGCATATGACAACTGTTCGTATACATAGCCATGCTGGTTAGTGTGCATGTAAGTATTTTCAAAATAGTTTTTCACCCCTACAAGATGCCATATTTCGCAGAACTTGAAACTGTGCTATCCAAATACATCCACAGTTCAAGCTAACAGTTACAAATTAATACACACACAAAATCAGTGTGTAATGAATGACCATTTGCCTATTAAACACCACTGCACTACCTCACCTCTATATGTAACTAGTCAATCCAAATGTGGAATACAACCTAAAGAGGCAGTTATACAACCAGACACTGAAGCAGGCAATGAAAGATGCCCAAAACCATACAAAGGGAGAATGGCACAGAAAGACCTGCTGTCTACAAGTAATGAAGTGCATGGAGCTATGAAGCTGGGGGAGGGGGGAGGGGGGAGAAGGATTAAGTAACTTTATGACATTATTATGTCCCGCAACAAGTATTCATTAAGCACTCCTAAGTACTGTTAAAAGCTCAAGTTTTGTGCCAGATCATCAACAGGAAGTGCAGAGTTTTAATACAGTTCATACACTTCATCTGCACTTCCCCTACACTATTCTGTGGTGGCCACTATGTTTGGCAACACAACTGTGTTACAGCTTTCAAAAATGTAAAGCACTCGGCACTCCATTTGTTTTCTGTAACTACTGTAGAATATGGGAGCAAGTAAAGCTCTGTGTACTATAAAGAAGTATAATCATGACAACTTCCAATCATAACCCTGCTTGTTATGTGTTCTTGACATCCTTGTATCGAACACATAACCTAAATATGGATGGAGGCCCAATTCTAATCCTTTATCTTTCATTCAGCCATTTGCCATTTACCCACTTAATCCAAAAGGGGTCACAGGAGAGCCAGAAAAGTACAGTTGTGTACACTTACCATAAATGTAGATGTTCGACTGTATTCACGATTGCAGTCATCACATTTAGGTTATCTGCCTGCAGTAGTCCCCAGTCGTCCTGATTAACAAAGTCTTGGGTCCTGCGTCGGTTGCAGTCCCTTCTTCCGTGACGTCAGGTCGTCAGGGGTATAAAACATGTAGCTGACGCCATTACATCAGTTTTTCTTGCCCCAGATGTCAGGTGCCCCCCTAATGGGAAGCAATTAAATCTATAAATATACAAAGGTTATACCTCCAACAAAAAACAAATACACCAAAAAGCTTTTGAGCATAGTAAAGGAGAGTAGAGGTATAGCCAAAAAGAAGTAAGGGGGCCGGAGGGAGGGTAACCAGGACTGCAACAGTGAATACACTTGAACATCTACATTTATGGTTAAGTGTACACAACTGTACTATGTTCTTTGTGTTTCACTGTTGCAGTCATCACATTTGGGTAGATTCCCAAAGCTAAGGATGGGAGGAGGAAATTAGATAGCATTAGGACCAGCTATAAGGCCCTGCAAGACTGCAGTGGCAAAGCCAGCTCTGGATTTAGAGAAAATTGGCAGATGGTAATGCTTGGTGAAAGTATGCACAGAACTCCAGGTAGCAGTTTCTAGGATGTCCCTGGTAGGGACACCTCTGAGAAAGGCTGTAGAGGTAGATGCAACCCTGGTTGAGTGGGGTCTGATCCCCTGTAGGTTAGGTTTTCCATGGTGCTTGTAGCAGAAATGAATGCAATGGCCTATCCATTTGTTAATGGTTTGCTTTGAAATAGCTTTCCCCTCCGACCCTGCAGCAAATACCACCAGCAGTTCAGGATTTCCTTTGAGGTTTAGTCCTGTCCAAGTAGAATCTAAGTTGTCTGTGCACATCTAATGAGTGCAGTATCCGTTCCCCTTTGTTCTGTGGATTAGGAAAGAAGGCTGGTAAATGAATGGACTGATTAAGGGCCACACTGGATACCACCTTAGGCATGAAGGAGGGATTGGTCCTGAGGGACACCCTGTCTGCATGAAAGATGATGAATGGCTCCACTGCCATAAGGGCCTGTAATTCAGATACCCTTCTTGCTGTAGTGACTGCTAAAAGGAAAGCTGTTTTCCAAGAAAGGAATTTTAAGTCTGCAGTAGCAGCTGGCTCGTAAGGGGGAAGAGTACGTTTCTCCAATACAAAGTTAAGCTCCCAGGCTGGAGTTGGAGCTCTCCGGGGTGGTCGTACATTTCTGGCCCCTCTGAGGACCTGCTTGAGCAGTGGATGAGAGAAGAGGGGAGGTTCTGAGTTAAAATGAGCTGAAATGGCTGAGGCATGAATTTTGATGGAGGAGAAAGACAGGGCCTTGTGAAGCATCTCAGTTAAGTATTGTACAATCTGAGGTAAATTGGGCACTGCTGTGCTCATCCCTTGAGACTGGTTCCAGGCACAGAATCTTTTCCATTTTTCAGCATAAGATTTTCTAGTACTAGGCCTCCTTGCCTCTAAAATAATATCCATCACTGGTTTATTGAGGGATGGTAAAGGAGAGATTAGGTAATTAGCCAGGCTGCTAGATTCAGTGTTTGAAGCTGAGGGTGCAGAATCTGGTTCTCCTGCTGAGACAATAGGGTAGGAGTCTGAGGCAGGTGCCATGGGGCCAACAGTGACACACTGCGCAAAAGGGGGGTACCAGTGTTGGCATGGCCAGTCCGGTGAAATCAAAATTGTCCTTGGTTTGTCTTGTTTGATCTTTAATAGTACTTTGGAGAGCAGAGGCAAAGGAAGAAAGGCATAAACTGATAGGTTTTTCCAGCTGAAGGACAGAGCATCCACTTTCCAAGCTTGTTTGTGGGGAGTCCTTGTGCAAAAGTTGTCCAATTGATAGTTCTTGGGGGAGGAAACAGGTCTACATCTGGGCTCTGCCCACTGATGTGGGGGTAGATCTGGCCACCTGCTTGGTGTTGGTAATGTGTGGAAGTGAAATCTGTATCCTTGGGACACTGTATTTAAAACCCATTTGTCCTGGGTAATGAGTTCCCAGTTATTTGCATGAAGAGCAATCTTTCCCCCCAAAGGGGCAGTCAGCTGAGAAGTGCTTGGCAGCTTTAAAAAGAAGTCACTGAGACAGTTTACCATAGGGGGGAGTTTTATTACTCCCAGATTTGGAAGTGGAGGCCCCCCACTGCTTAGTCATGTGCGTACCCTGAGACTGAAGCCTGGGAGCTCTGCTGGCTCTGGAAGAGGCAGGAAAGGATCAATTCTTGGAAGGCTAATGCCTACTAAACCGTGGAGGTTGTACTTGTAAAAAATCTAACAGTTTGCATAGATTTAGCTTTTACCTCCATTTTTTAAGAACTTCTTCTGCCTTGTTGCCAAACAGGCGGTCCTGTTTTAAGGAAGCATCCAGTAATTTCGCTTTAACATGATCTGGCAAGGATTGCTCCTTAAGCCAAGCATGCCTTCTAAGTACAGACCCAGTTACAGCAGCCCTGCAAGATGCCTCTAGTGAATCAAAACCACATTGCAAAGTACGTTTTCCAACTTGTTCAGATGAATGCTGTAAATCCTTATTTTCAGCACAATCAGGAATCAACATAATTTTCTGTTTAAGCAATCCAATAATATGCTACTGATACTTTAACATATAAAACTGGCAGTTTAAGGCTCTAATGGCCAAAGTTGCAGAAGTGTATACCTTCTTACCCCATCTATCCAGCACCCTGGAGTGTCTATTGGAGGGGGTAGGATTTTTTTGGCACTAGTAGCTTTAATGCCCTTGAGTCCCTGAGAAATGGTCTCAGGATCCGCAGTAGGATTTTTAAAAAGGAACTTATTACAGGGTCCCTGACTTTCACATCTATCTTGGAGCAGGAGGTAGAGAGTCAGGGGCCAAGCTATATTCCGAAAAGGCATCATCAACGAGGTATGGCTAAAGGCCTGTGCTGGGGCAGGAGTAAGAAATCCCTAAGCCTCTTTTTAGTATCAGAGAAATCCTGACTTTCCCAACAAAAATGCTCCCTGAGAGTATGCAAGGTTTCACCAACAGAGAAATCCTCTGGGGGGGGGGGTGCAGAAGGAATAGAGTCCTCAGCATCAGAATCCTCATAGGTAGACAAGGGTAAATCCTGGTCATCAGAGGAAATAGAAAATTCAGAATCCTGATCAGAAGTATCATAAGCAAACTCAGTCCTAGGTATCTTAGAGGGGGAAGGTTGGCTTCATCAGATTAAAGTAATAAGGTCTTCAGCCATTCTTACTTGTTTTTTAGGCATAGAGGCCTGGCCATGCGGTCTGGGCGTTAGTTTTCTAGGCACGGTTTGAGTTTTAGGCCTTGAAGAAGAAGATGGTGTCTGTTTAATACACAAGTCAGTAGGCCTGAATACACCATCAGAAGCCGGTGCCTGCACAGCGGCTCCAGACCCATCCAAGGTAGAGACATCCACAGGTTCCACAGCTGAACCATCTTGCAGCATACCGGACTCCGAATGGGTCTCAGTAGAGGCCTGTGAATCTGAAGTAGCAGGTATCAGGGTCCGAGAAAGCGCCTCACTGAGTACCGGCGAACTGGCGACTGGCTTAGGAGAAGAAGTGTCGTCGGCAGCTATGGACCTCGGCGGCCTGTCTGTCTTTATCTTTGCATTTTTTGGAATGTCAGTAGTCGGATGAAATGAGATAGGCAAGATTTTCGTAAATGTACATACACTAAATTTGATTGTTGCCTCTCCTTTCCTATGGAGCACATCTGGTTACAATGTACAACTGAAACATGTGACATTTACTAGTGTAACCAGAATTTTTGAATACCAAGGTCTTTTGCTGCTACCCCACCCCCAACAAAACTGCCTTTGTTCTTTCACATCTGAGAGATACCGGCTAATAAATGGAGTGGTTGTATATGCACGTTTTCCTGCTTGCTCTCCAACAGACCAAGTCCACATATGCTTCCTTATTAGCAAGTTTTTGATGGTCTTCAATTGATCTATCTTGGAGAAAGACTGAGGCAGGTATTACATCACCATTCATCTCTGTGCTGTCACAACCTCAGAGTACTGAAACAGGGGCCCTCTCCTCAAAGGTGCTGCCAGGTCCTCAAAAATTTGATAGTTTGAGTATGTACATTACTAGAATATGCATACTCTAGCTGACATACATGAACTACTGTGACCAGGCTAATATGAGAACTTCTGTGAAGACAGTTTGCATAGTGGATCCACACTTCAGATATCATGTTTAGTTATATGCAATGTACTCCTACTAAAACCCCCAAAGGGTAATCAATTATGTATCAGTCAAAGAGCTACCTTACTTGCTGTCTCACATATAGCTTTTTCATTTCATTTACGTGAAAACGCTCCCTCAAAATAAGGTCATTCACCATGGCTGATGTAGTATACACCTCACTACATTCATGGCCCACGGTTGTCTTACGGAACAGAAATTACTGCAAAACTTCAGAAAAGGTATTGCACAGAGATTTTTTTCTACACAGTGGGTAAGACCGCATACACTCACAGCTAGCTACACAATAGCTCGTATGAATTAGAGAGAACTTGGTGTATGTGTCTAATGCGCGTCAGCCCTACTCTAGTCGGGCACAGTGTTTATGAACACCACTCATAGTTTTGTCTATACCTGCAATGACAGTTGTTCTGCACAGCTACTTCCTTCAATTAATACTAAACTCATGCACTTTTAAATTCCAGTAACACATAATTAGGTAAGCAAACTGGTCCACTGCAGACCCCTTCCAACCACATTCCAGACACAAAAGCAAGTGCAGACGCAATCAATAAAATAAGCAGTTGGGAACGGCCAAATTAATATGCATATTGTTTGGTTAAGGAGGAAAACCAGTACACCAAAACCAAAGGTTAGAAATTAATGTGAGCCTGGAAAAGTGAAATAGTCCTAGCCACCAAGTCAGTGTATCTCACCATTTACAAGTGATTTCAAATTCCTTACTACCAAAAGTCAAGTCGGAATAAATAAAATCTAATATTCTACCTCAATGAGCATCAGTCATGAAATACCTTATCCTCTACTATAGGACCATCAGCAGATTTAGTTAGCAGCTTGAGAGTAAATCCTCACCTTGTCCATTTGCCCTATCTTATTATTTTTCTACACATGGACGTATTCTACGTTTTCAGTAACATTCTCTCTCTAGTGCAGTCTTTCTAACAAACTCACACTCGGGTCAAGGGACTTGAGATAAGACATTAAATAGAAACTCTAAGAATATTTGCTTTTGATGCTGCAAAGTAGCAACAGCACCCTGGGGATAGCTGGTTTTACACCCTTTCTTCAATGCTCACATTTAGTACCTAGGTGGCATTCCCCTTCAAAGTGCATGAAAGAAAGTTGACCCCTGATTAAAAAGTTTCATTTTCTTACAGGGACTAGAGAATGCTGGCACTGCGCCCTTCTCACAATACACAGAGCAAGTATTTTTCCATGCAAGCAAAAAAATGCCCCCTTTGTTGCAACCAACGTTAAGTTATTGGACCAGGGATGTTGAGATGCAACTACGTAAAGACAGTTGCATCTAACTGGTGTCACCTGGCAACAAAATGCTAAACTTAAACAAAGTCTCCCAACGCCCTAAACAGATAAAGCCTTGCAGCTACTTAAAGTTATTCTCAGAGAACTACAAAACCTACAGATGTTAATCCCAGACTGCAATGCCCTTACTACTCTGAAGTGTTAATCTGTGAACCACTCTTCTGCTGTACCACCATGTGCTTGCAAAATCACATCCAGCCCAAAGGCTTATTTCACTATTTTTTTTTACTACAAAAGGGTAACCTGACAAAGGGTGTAGTACTACCATTCAAGTCATAATAGAAAAGCTAATCCTATGACCTTTTTTAGTAATGCATGCATTATATATAGATCTACATGCATGGTATGTACATAAATGTATATTACCAAGTCACTACAACAAAACTGCTTAACTGGATACATTTCCAAACAACAACAAATGTAAAAATATAATGAGCGTGGGAAGCAGAAAGATTAAAAAAATAATGCCGTCTTAAATTCACACAAGCATTTTCCAGTTCTCTTAAACATCTCCATCTAGAGTAGGATATCACCAGACTGCATTTTAAACATGTCCACAGGATGGACACACTCCAATCAAAATGAAATCATTCAGATAAAGCTGACTAAAGACTGAAACATGGAACTAATGGGAGAGGGTGGGAAGTAGAGATGTAAAACAAACATTAAGGTCAACCCAGACAGATCAGAACTCCAAGGTATGATAACAGAATTATCAGTGTAACCAAACATTAATTCTAGGTAAGAGCAGAACTTATTAAATGAATCAATCCTATTCACAACCAGAACATGGACAAGTACTGCTCTTCAAAAAGAATGAAGACGCCCAAGCCTTTAAGAGCATTGAGGTCAAACAATCTGTGATAAGGTACAGTTAAGATAAATAACAAAAGATTTATTTAAAATTGTCAAGTTAGTAGTGCTAAAGATCTGTAAGAAATCACCTCTGTGGCAGAGTTTCCAGACACGGGAAGCCTTTTGTTGTGTGACTGCATAAGTAACACCCAGTGTTTCTTCTGTAAGTACTGTTACAGGACTCTAGTGCAATCATTTCACACCCAGGCTAATTCACGTTTCCACCCTATTCATCACTGCAATATGCCCAAGTTTTACTATTAAATCAAACAAGCAACTAGGTACAAGTTCCTCTTCCGGGGGATAACTCAGGAGGTAATGCCACAGACAGTCAGTATCTCAAAAGGTAGCCCCACACACCTCTGATGCAGAAACACCATAAAACTAAAACTGGGCTCCATTCCCATAAATGGTGCCATTTCCAATATTGGCACTACAGTGCAGCAACACTGTGGTGGGGATGGGTCTGCCATCCTTTGGATGCCTATGTTAAAACAGCAGTCCCAATGGTGGCAGGTCAGCTTGATGTAACATGCATGCGCAACCTCAACCTGGTCTGTGACATCAATAGGACATGTTGGAGGGACAGATTTGTGTCACAGAGACTCCCCCTTTTGCGGAACAGACTCCCTCTCCATGAAAAGCAGAGTAACTCATTAAACCTTTTTATGCACAACCTGGACAGCTGGATGGGGAACAGAAAATACACCCCTGGGATTCCACCTGTGTACCTGCTGAACAATGGCATAGGGTACTGACTTGTTGGAACATAGGCTAATTTATTGGCTAGGCTTGTAATGGCCTCAGGGCCAATAGCCTAGTAACTTCCTATGATCCTATGTATTGAAAAAGAGTAGGGGAACTTCCCCTAGAGCCTCAGCCAAATTACACATAGCTAGGACTGTCATCTCAGGTCTCCCTTGAAAAACTGTCCCGGGACTAGTGGAACTAATCTGGTCAACAACACATAATCTTCACCTCATTAGCCTCAAAACAAATGAAGGAAATCAGACCATGACTAAAGGACGAGGGCCTTTAACAGTTCAGACAATCTTCTGTGTTAGGCCGACAAGCAACTAATATACAAATTTATTTTATTTATTTTACATTTGTTGATCGGGAGAGTCCGACTGTATACATGCCCATTTTCAGCGGAGGCACGGGGAGAAAAACTCCACAAATCAATTACAAGCAATTATAAGGAGTATAACAGCAGCAATCATATTTACACAGACAGTACAGGAACATGAAAATTAAAATTAGATACACAGAATAAAAATACGATTTTTTACAGTTAGAATGAGCCAATACATAAGTAAGATGAATCGCAGTATAAGATACAAATGTGACAGTTGCATTTTTTACAGTTTTATACAATTAGACTGTGTACAAGTTTGGCATAGTCAGGTTGATAGTAGTAGGTAAAACAATACATCTTCTTGTCAGTGACACATTTCAAAAAAACTTAGCACTAAACCCCAAAAGTCAGCTCTATGCCACAAATCACAGAGTCCCAAAATTCCTCATCAACTGAAACAGCCCTTGTCCTACAACAGTCACCTGAGACCACAGTACATTTTAAGTACAACTGGGCTGCCTTTGGGCAACATCACTCTCTCTCACAACAGCATGCATGCACACACACAAAATAAAATGTGGACAACAATACAGAGAAATTGAACAGCCCGACAAGCTCAATGCAGCATCACCGTTGAAATGCTGAAAACAAAGAAAATGTTGTCTTTATGGGTCTCTATGGTTTTTGGATCCCTCTGCATTGTGGTCCAAATTCTATCAGCTACCACTCCATACAAGATGTAACTTTTTGCATTTACTTACTAATTTAGTACACTGATCACAACTGAGAATTTGCAGGTACTGCCTGGGTGAGATAATTCACAAAGAAGAAATATGTGGAACGGAGAGGTAGTAAGCTGTACGTGTATCAAAAACAGAACATCAATAAGAATATATAACAAAAGTTGTGCAATAGCAGTCAACAGATACAGCAACAGTTATGGCAAAAATGTACATTATATACAATTACATCATGGTGGAAATACTATGAGATAATGACAGCCAGAGGAGGTGGAGTTAAGTGCTAGCAGATGGGGAGGGGGGGGGGGTTCCTTATGTGATGAAGCCTGCTGTGTGGGATATGCAATGATTTGGTGGGGAGGAAAGTTTTAAGTTCAGCTCAAAAGGTGGATTGTAGTTGGCCTGTTTTGTCTACTCTAGTGGAGAGTTTAGTATTAACTACATCTTGCTCTATTCTGCATTTCTTTCCCCTAAAATACATTTTCTTAAAAAATATTTTTGGGATAAAGTATCAAAAAAAATAATTTAGAACAATGCATTATTTACAAACAATTTACATGGCAAGTTTTAACACTTAAATTGTTTATTCGCTTTATTAATGGGGACAGTCCAGCTGGGCATCTCTCATTTTCTGTGGAGTTCTAGGACACACAAAATAGGGAAATCCACATACTACAAGAACAAAAAAAAAAAAAAAAAACAGTACACAAAACCAGGGCATCAAATCTACCATTTTGGCTTGTATATCACAAAGTATAATAGAATTTATTTTTTACTGACAGCTTACAGAACCTTACTAGTCTAAACAATCTAAAAAGAAAACAGGACAAAAAAGAGCATTTTAAAAAGATGAATTCTGCAGCTTTGCTGCATAATTACATTTCCAGGAAACTGTGAAGGTTTTGGCCTTGTGTTGCCAAAGGGCATTCTTAAAGGAAAAGGTACTTGGGTCACCTCTTACTGCTAACCAAAGCCGATTCTAGACGTTTGAGAAACTGCATGCAATTTGGAGTCACTGAACTGATTATATGAAGCAGAAGGTTTTGACAGAAACTGATCTTTAGATCAAAGTATGTGACTGGGAGCATACCACTCTGTAACAGGAATGAAACGAAGAACAGCTTGTTAGTGTGTGCATTACTCTTAATGAAGTGGAGAATTTGTTTAGTTTTAGACAGTAATTCTAAAACAGAGGCACTGCTGCACATTAGGGGCTTCCAATATGCATGAACGACAAAAAAAAAAAAAAAAAAAATAAAAAAAAAATCGACAGAACCAAACACCAAAATGAAAACCTCCAAGGAAGTTTTTCACCAACCAACAAGGATACCCCAAAGTACGGCAGAAATTCAATGTACACTTTTCTTTGTTTTATCAATAAATAGCAGGCAGACATAAAATGTCAAACCCAAAAACAAGAACCACATTAATAGTAATGTCCAATTTTCATTCAATCACAATCAATTAAGCACCTTTGTCCCTATAAACATGACAGGACTTCATCAGAGTTAAACATACTGCTTACAGAAAGCTTAAAAAAACTCAAAAACATTTCCAAAGCAAACTACAAGACTACTAAGCAATGGTATAAAAAGTTTTATACTCCTTTCATTTAAAGATAACAATGACTGCTATGCAAAGGTGTACTCAGATGGCCTGTACAAACACTTAAATGTATAGACTTGGCTGTACCTGACCAGATCAAAACCAGGTCCTCCAAAAAACAAAGCAAAAAAAGCCACCCTGGTGGACATTAAGTATAAATAGATTACATAACAAGAGATAGAAAGTGATGTCTAAGAATAAGATAGAACTGACTCAACAGAGGAAGAATTCCCTCCACAGCTTGAACAAGCAAATCAGAAATCTTGTAAAATCATCTAAAGCTAATTACGAAGCTAAAATAGCATCCATAGCTAAGGGTAATCATAAGACGTTCTTTATGTCCAAATCTAAAAGGGATTGCACAGCTGTGTGCCAAACTGGTAGTAAATGGTACCACTCGTATTGTACTGGGTGAAACTGCCAACCTGCTAGCTGATAGATTTGGTGCAAATGTCACCCCCCCCCCCGGCCTTACCGGCCAAGCCCCAAAGCATACCTAAACACTAGTTCTCTCCCTAGTAACTCTAGAAATCAGGTCATATCTGTGCTCTCCAAGGCTAAAAACACAGCCTCAATGGGACCGGATAACATCCCAGGTTGCTTACTAAGCAATCTAAAACAGGACATAGTGGTCCCACATAGCATTCTCTAACCACAAAATGAGAACTGGCTTTGTTCGATTGGAGTGGAGGAACAGCAACAGTCATCCCCCTGCACAAAAGGGGGCTATCAACTGACCCTGGGAACTATACACCAATATGTTTAACCAGTCTCATCTGCAAGGCCATGGAAAGAATCATCATGGGCCTTATCAACAAGGACACAGGTGACCTTCAAACTCTAGACCCAACCCAATTTGGCTTTGTTAAGGGTAGCTCTTGCTTATTAAACCTAGTAGACTTCTTCAAGTCACCAAAGCCCTGGATGAAGGTAAGACAGTGCGTACCGTCTACATTGACCTAGCCAAGGCTTTTGACACAATCCCCACTCAGGTATCATTGAGAAACTCTCTTAGCTGGGGATAATCCTTAGGTCCCTAGATAGGTAGCCAACTGGCTCACGCATACTGTCAAAGTTGAGGATTCCACCTCTACCAGTAGATCCATCACAAGTGGCATATCACAAGGATCTGTGCTGGGCCCTTTACTGTTCAGAATCTATTTTCTTGGACGTCCAGGTTAAAGTAGATGATCTTTGGCTTACCAAGTTTGCTGATGATTGCAAACTGGGTGGAATCATCGAGTCCCCAAACAACGTTAACATATTATAGGAAGGGCTAACACAGTCAAAAGAATGGTGCCAAAGCCATGGTCCAAAACTAAAGCACAAAAAAGTGCATTACCACTCCCTTTGGCAAAGTGCAATTCCCCACTAATTACAGTACTGACAACAACCCTCTAAGCTCAAACTCTGTGGTGTCAGGTCTAGGAACACAGACAGAAATCTGAACTTCGACCACCAAGGGTTTAGGTCAACTGCAAACTAAATAACAGACAAAAAGCAACGGGCAGAAGGCATGACTTTTTCAAATATAGCAAAAAGAAGAGATCCAAGGACTCACCCTTGTGGGATGTCCCATGAGTTGAATGGGCAGGAATACCTGACTGGAGCACCTTACAGATTAGATATGATCAGCAAACTAACTTGAGAACCATGCAAAGGATTTATTAGACAACAACAGGAAGAAGAACTACGATAAAAGTTTTGTTTCAATATATCCAAATAGATACCACTTTTAGGGCACGGGCAACAATTTGGGGTTTGGCTGCTGGGTTTTGCATGGGGAAGAAGGATACCGATGGAGGTCTACATAATTATTTGGAGTATGTTGAAATAGTTGTTGATGTGGCATACAGCATGTACTTGGGTTTTACTACTTAGGAAATTTAATTTTAGATTATGAGATGCTTGTGACAACCTAGCATGAGGTGCGTATTCACATTGAAAAAAAGAATCTTTGTTGTGACTGCAGACCACTTAGTTCATATACATGTACTAGGCTAATGGCAATGAAGCCTTTACAAGCCTAGCCCATAGAAGTGCCCTGGCATCCTGCTGCCCGATGTTTACATTACTGACCAAACTTCTCTGCTATATTAAACATGGATTAAAGTACACATACAATGATAAGCTGAAATTGTTCCCAATGCATCATTCTTTCAAATGTTTCCCCTTTCAGCCCAGAGCAACTGTCTCTAAACCTTGACTGGCCTTTAAAAGATTGAAGATTATATCAAAAGCCTGATAACCAAGTTAGAAAAACGTTAGCATGCTCTGTTCTGTGCTAATAAAACTATAATGCACACTCTGTTAACATTATCCACAAAAGCAAGATAAGACAGAGAGATATTGAAAGGCACATACTCCTCTGTCGAAAACTGTGTTTTTGTAATATGTGGCATAAGGCTTAGTTTTTATATTACTGCTGGTGGGGCAATGTTCAAATGTCTATTAAGTTTCTGTTTTTCCTACTGCAGGATATAGATATACTCGAAATGAACTCAGGATCAAATAAGCTAATTTACATATATAGACACACATTCATTTTTTATCCTTTGTTGACCAGATTAGCCCCCCCCCCAAAAAAAAAAAACCACGAACATATGGTCACCAGTAATAAACAGCAGGAAACACTACCACCGTTTTAGAGACAAATAGCCCACACCACCCTGACTCTTCATACACTCAAAAAGTAAAGTAATGTAAATTAAAAAAAAATGAACACAAACATACAATTGAATAGAATTAGAGTAACAGTTTATTGAAAAAAACAGCATAAGAATTACATTCTAGCCTTTGGTAAGCAAAAGTCCTAAAAATACACCTCTCCCTTCCAACCGTACTCTGAAACGATTTTCCTTCAAATAAAGTAAACTGCACGTTTTCCGTTTAAAAGCACACACCCCTAACTCACCCTTGCTGTGTTCCACAGGCTATGCTCATCCTGCAGTGAACCCAATTTAGGCAGTTCGTTCACATACCAAATCTAAAAGCAACCTTACTATAAACAGCAACACTGCCAGTTGGCGAAGCAAGGAGGCACAGTACTTTGGGAACCGAGAGAAGTAAACTGTAGTGGTATGCAAAATAATCCATACCAAGAAAACAAGATTACGTTATTACCACAACAAGCATGCTCAATAGTTAAACCATAAAACTAACTTACTTTAAGGTAACCTTCACAGACAGATATACAAAGGTATGCCTTATCTCGACAACTAAATGGATGTGCATACAGATGGAACAAAACAGTCCCACCCTGCTCTCACAAACACATGCTAAGAAGACAAAAAATGGAACTTCCCAATCCCAACATAAAAGGTGAAACGTTCTAATTTTATTCAAAGGCAAACAAAAAATGCCAGCAGTCTTTAGATCTTGCTTATCACCTACTGTATGACTTCTAGAACAGCATTAATCATGTTAGGACCAATTTTAATAACCTAGCTGAACCCACTCACTCCACTCAAACACATATGCATGCACACTTAGCAGCCAGGAATTTACAAGCTCGCATTAAACTTTGCTAGTTCACATCCTAACAACATACTTCTCAATATGAAACTCTTAATGGCTGACAGAACAAAAAATTAAAATCATGGGGAAAGGTTAAAATATGAGACAAAAATCAGGGGCACTTTGTGAAATCGGACAGCTGAGAAAAATGCCCAAGAGTATATCAATAGCTAAAAGTGAAACAACAGAGCTGTTTTCACAGAAGGGGGCTGGCTACATTGATTTAGCATTCAAATCCACACCCTTTTCGGGCAGGGATAAAACACTATTAACATCGGCAGGTCAGCAGATTCTGAAATTAGACTTTTAAGTCCAGCAGTCAAGCATAGTTCGTGACAGACCATCCGTTGTCGCCTCACAGTAAGACGTTGTCTCGTTCGATTCTCAGCTAGAGCGTCTTCTGTGTGCAGACATGCGTGAATGGGCGTACCTTCGTTGAAGGTTGTGCGCCAGGACCGGCAACTCGGCACGTAAAAATCTAATGCCAATCATTAGCGGACCGGAGTTCCGCTGTGGCGACCCATAACCGGGAAAAGCCGAAAGATGCAACAAAGTGCAAGGAAAAAACAAAATCCCTTGTCATGTGCTAAGATCAAATTATGTACCCAACACCCCCTTAAAAAAAGCTTATGGTACTTTTTTTTTTTTTTACTAATTGAATAAGAATAAAAATACTCTTGTGAGAGTATTGGACCCAGGACCTTCTGCATTCCATAGAGTTATCCCTGCATCAAGGCTAATAACGATTTCTCCCTTCATCCTTTTGGCTAGAAACAAACACACAGTATGGTGATTTTAAGTTTAAATTACACACAAGCTTTTCTTTTGTAAACCATGTGTCCAGACGTGTGTGCACACTTATATCCCACACTCTTTCCCCAAAATACACACGACTAATGGCTACACCAGTAAAACAGCCATTTAACTGAATAGCCTAGCACGTACTTTACCTTAAATCTCTTATGCATCTTGCCTCCTCGCAACTATCAACCTAGAGTGAGGGGTATGTCACAGCAAAAGGTTCTTTCAGTTTAATTTTTGGCCGAGTCCTTTTGTGCAGAGTCTGCATATCCTCGCTGTTAGCTTGGGCTCTCTCTGGATGCTCCGGTTTCCTACCGACATTTCAAAGATGTTGGATTGGATGCTCTAAACGGACCATTGGTATGTGACGTGTGTGGTATGGAAGAACAACCACAGCAGGGCTAGCCACCCAGTGGTGTGAACACTGGTTCTAGATGGCAATCACCACGTATGGAAAATCCTGACAATGGGAAAAAAGGGTCATGGATGGATGGATTTTTTTCCCTCAACCAATACAGAAACATTGTTGAAACAAATGACATTTACACTACACAGCTTCTGTATAGCAGTTCTGTACTGCCACATACAAAGACACTGTAAATCCTCAACCTGTCAGATGGGACTTGTTTTCCGCACTGAATTTCAAAGCTTGCATGTCTACACCCTTACATTTATACCGAGGTCTTTCATAAAATATTTTCGGAAGAAGTCAAAGTAATGATCACAGCAAGACCCACAAGTAATTTTTCATTGTGAAGTCCCTGTTCAGATAATAGCTAGAGTGTCCAGATTACTTATGCAACTATGAAGACATCTTGGGGATCACCATTTGCAAAGTGAGGGGGAGGTCAGACACAATGGCACACACAAGCAGGATATAAAACAGCTTAAAAAAACTTCAGTTTTTTAAGTACATTTTCATTTTACATGCAGTCACATTCTATACAAAAATTCTATTTTTTATGTTGCATCAGTGTTATGATTCTTTATGCAGTGATTGTGATACATACATCTGGACCATGCAACAAGTCCAGCTGGTTAATGGTCCAGTCAAAAAAATGAAAATTCAGAAATTACTTCAAAAAGTAAATGAATGTCCACACAAAGGCATTCATTGCATATTACATTACGTGAAGCGCCCATACTCACAAACCATCCTCACATAGAAAATAAATAAAAGGGGGGGGGGTGTAATACAGAGCGAATGCTTACTGCAGTTATTAAAATTATCTTTCTATAAAAAAGTGATCAACAGCAGACTGGGATCCACAAGTACATTCAGTCTGTGCACTACATTATTCTAGACTTGTTGATTAAAGCTTCTTTCTGGTCACTATGTTTGCCTGACATGCGAGAATCCCGTGTAATGTTGAATTCACTTTACTGTATCCCATCTGCTGTAAACTCTTCTTCCACCACCCCTTCTATGAATAAACACTTCCAAAGCCACAGTCATTTGTCATACCCCATCCAGCTTCATAGCATGCTTTGCATTCCTAAGGCTACTCTAGGCTGTTTATACAGTTCTGAAATATATCAACTATAACTATCCGATCTTCTCCAAAATCTTTTGGCTACTCCCTTTCTAGAAAAAAGAAAAAGAAAAAAAAGCAAGACACTATACTAAAACAGACTGTATCCTAAACCATACCTTCCCAAGCAAACTGTCAAGTTATTGTAACATTCAAGTTTCTATTGCCTCACTACACAGTTGTCAAGACAAGGAAAACTTGCTAAGCAAAGAATGATGGGACATAAGCCAGGCCTCTAAAAGCGCTCCCTGGGGCTACAAATTTTGTTTACACCATAGAAGGAGAGACTTCAGGCTTCATAGTTTTATTTCCATTAAGCTTTCTCAACACACCAGACAATTTGTTTATGTAATAAAACATGAAAGCCAAACCATCCTATACAAGAAATTTTAAACAAATAGAATACTGAAAGGAAACACCTGAACCAGTTTACCTTCCACCATATCCATTACTTTACTCTAATATCCTCACAACTCACTATTATGAAATGTAAAATCTAAACTCTAATACTCCTTTAGCTTGAGGTAGATCTCCCAGCACCTTTTCTATACATAATTTTATGATGCATTCAGCAGCCGAGAGGTACACTTCTGGCTGCTGAATGCATCATAAAATTAGATCTGTAAGCCTTGTGGAATTTAAGCAATTATTCAAAATCAGTCTGCAAAAGCAAACAATCTTGCCAACTATTAACTAACGTTTTAAACTTTAACTTCACCCACCAAACAGTCCAAAACTATTCAGCTCAACATCGAAAGGGAAGTTGCAAGAAGTACTAACCAGAATCAAAGGTTTTATGAGCACACGAAACTGGGACCTGAAAAAGACTGCAATGTAGAGGGAGTGGCAAATAAACCACATGCTAAGGCTATGCTAGTTATACACAGGCATGGGGTCACACAGACTGCTAGGAGACTTAAGATGTGCTCCATGATGAGCAGCTGGATAAAGACAAGCTACAACACAGATCGTCTTAACAGTGGATCGTGAAACAGTAGAACACCTGAAGCAACAAAGCAACGCACTAATGGGCTTTAGGAAACCATTAGCCTTCTGCAGCTTGCAGATCCCTGCAGGCATCTCACCCTTCCTCCTTCCTTGAGGGGCACTCATGTCTTTACCGTTTTCATGTTCATCTGTTGACTAAGAGCATTGACAGCCACTAAATTAGACAACCGAAACTAATCGGCACACACAAATATATCAATAAAGTATGCAATTCAATAAGTGTTTCGAGACGGGCCATAAAATGCTACCCTTCAAACAATGACTCATAAATACACTGTGTGTGCCTAGCTAGCCTCCAGCACACAAGTTACAAAATACAGTTGAAACGGACCCGGCAACCGCTTGGAGTTCTGACACCCTTTACAGACGAGGACTCGAAGATAATGTTACTTGAATGTGTCCTTGCTGTGACAAAATAGTTAAATACAACCACCAAAGGGTCACTTCAAAGTGCCTACCACAAAATAAAGAAAGTAGGCATGCACGCGAACGGGACGCCTGGGCTACGCTTATTTCACAACAGGAACTTGTTCCAGCAATATCTTCTACTGGTACCTCAGATGAAATCCATATCATTGATAAAAGTTTCTGAATTTCAATCTTAAACTGCGCATTTCCGTCACAAAAAACAGTTCTATAAACTTCTTAAGTATAAGAACTGAACATATCTTGATCGGATAATATTGTTATTTCATCGGGTGATTCTCACGGTTGCCAGGGCCAGTCTTACTGTACTTCCTGGTTACCGTTGGCAACGCTCGTGCCACCCTTTACCTTACATCTTTGGGAAGTTTCTCTGGAGTTTCTACTATACTTCCCACTCCCTGTATTTATTCATAACTTACAATCTTGTTTGCAAGGTGCTTGAAGCAAATAATAAGAAAGGGTTGTACACGTTACTTACCCAGGTGCAGGGTCAGGTTGATGGAGTTAGGGTACTGGATTCCTGCTAACATGGTCTGACTCTGCCACCACGTGGTTTCCGCTTGATTATTGTAGTCGGTCAGGTAAACAGCGCCGTGCATCAAGCGTGGATCCCGGGAATCGCAGATATGACATGACTTGGTGACACCAGTAACGCCAGTCTGTACACAATATTCCTCCGGCGGGGAGCCACAGGTGTTCGTAGCTACCACAGTCATATTGAAAGCAGCATTTACAAACTCAGGCATACAACGCTGTGGGCGACCGGATTCATCAGTACATTCGTCCATGGCAGCCTGTGCAAACAGGGGTCCCAGAACTGTAGTCCTACTTAGCACAAAAAGCAACAGACAAATAGGTGTTGAATCCAACAGGAAGCCCATTTTTCTTGAGTGCTGAATCCGTGCCTCTCACGAAGTTGGAAGGGGCAATCAGCACCAACAAGAGGTTCACCTGTAGTTAACCAGTCAATGCACCGCTGTACTGTGTTACTCCAATATTTCTACTACTGCCAGCGGCACCTTCATAGAGTTTGTTGAGGATCAGCAGAAAACAAAAGTTAGGCTCTTCTTGACTTTTCTGCCTGGATAAACCTTGCTGTTAACTAATAGAGTGGACTGCTGCAATCACACCCGTCCCCTTGAAATCCTTCCTGATCTCCTTGGGCTCGCTTATTCTCAAGTCCAGTCCCTGAAGGGCCGTCTTTCCACACTACAAGTCCAGTTCCATACAAAAAGGGGCGACAAACAGCAGAAAAAACCGAACAGCCAGACTCCACCCTCGCAGTGCAATCTGGGATGCGGGGCTTGAGGAAGGGAATGCAGTGCTCCCTTCCCCCTCCTTGCTAAAATCTTTGATGCAGTTAGCTGGTAATATCCGAAGGGACGTAGTGGCGCCCTCCACAATTGGTGTTGCAAATCATTTTACATCTCTTACATTTAATGCAGTTGATCCTGCTGAAAAGGGTATGGTGTGTCATCTGTCTCTTGTTACATGTATATGTATTTTGTATACCTGCTTTTTTGGAGCGAACTGCAACCCTTTGCACTAGTTAGAATTAATACTTACACTGATGGCGAATCATTTCATAAGTCCACTAGTGGAGTGCAGACGTACCTCTCAACCTCTTAGCGGAAGAAGTCAGAGCAAACCCTAAAGTAATGGGGGACAAACGCTCAAGATGAAGGAACGGACATATTTTAAACGTTGCTCTTATAAATATAGAAAGTTGCTAACAGGATTTATGTTAGCATGTGCATGTTTGTGATATATTAAGTCTTAAACTCAAATGCAGGTCATTATTTAGTGACTTCAGTCCTCAGAGATTTGCCAGAAAAAACATACATTTTATGAAAAATCTGGACATTCTGCGAAAATCGGGACAATTAAGAAGTATGAACGCAAACCTTTGCAGCAGCAATCAGCAGACATAATAATGACTTGAAAGGAATGCTTAAACATCCTTTACAACGTTAGTGTTTTGCGTTACGTGCACCCCGACAGGTATTATTTCAAGTGTTCCCTAGGTATTGCGGGATCTCTCCCATACAACCATTCTCTAAACTGTCCATATTTTCGCCTCGTATTTTTTTGGTCTGTTCCTCATTATTTTTTGTGTGTCAAGTCATTGAGGACTGAATTCACTAAATAATGACAGGTATTTCAGTTTCAGACTTCATATCCTTTAGAAAATGCATGGTAACAAAGGGCCTTCTATTCTAGCAACTTTCTAAATTTGTAACAGAAATAATTAAAATTTGTTTCTCGGATTTTGTCCAAATTTTTTGTTCTAAACTGCTGGGAGCTATGACCCCAAATGATATCAAAGTTTCCCGGGAAGGGATAAACTAAATTGAATAAACCAGCTAAGACGAGTCGCAATTTTCACTTTTACCATAGTATATTTAATTTGGGTACAGAAGCACCCTGCCCAGTCTTGCAACACTAGTTAGTATATGTTTAGTGTGTTAGACAAACTTACTGAGATTGTCAAGGGCAGTACGTGATACCGTTTAAGGCAGAATTAATACGACTGATCTCGATAGTGGTTCCTGCAGTTAGAAGATTTTTTGTATCATTCCTAAAATGGGAACAGTGTAGCTGACTGCACTTTCTTGGCACTGTAGTGAGCATCATGGGAAATGTATGCTGACGTTCATGAACTAATTTAAAGCAATACTGTACAACCATAAGGGAGCTGCTCAGCCCTACTGCAATTGGAAGAAGAGAAGAAAATAATTTCTAGGCGGTGTTTTATTAATTTCTAACCAGCGCCTTAAACAACTTCTGAAACTGCGGTTTCAAATTAGGTGCTAGTACTACCACCATACAATACCACTTCTATTTGCTTTGTTTTCCAGCAAATAACTTGTATCCAAACACTAAAAGTTTTGAATCAATAATTTTAGTCAAGCTTTGCAGTGGAAATTCTTCTTACCTGATAATGTCAGAATTTCGCTTCTTGTCTTAAACATCACTTGCAACACTATATTCATTTTTTTCTTATTTTTTTCCCCAGGATAATTAGGAATACCATTTATAAAACTGATTTTGAGCAAAGAATGAATGGGTCGGAGTTCAGTAAAATATGGCATTTATCTCGTGAGTAGTAAAAACTGAGCACAAAAGAAACAAAACCCCAAAGCCGCTGTTTTGAGGAAAGGGTAACTTGGCATTTCCTTTACAGAATGAATCGAGACATTGTTGTTAAAAAACAAGTTGTTTGATCACAACTGATCAAGGACACTGTTCACCTACAAGCCACTTACACAGATCAAAATAAGTGTTTTGGCAGTGGAGGGCACGACCACCTCATCTCCATGTTGGGGCAACCATCCACACACCCACTAACTTATTAACACTACATACGTTAGGAAAGGAGAAATTATCCAGTAGAAAGCACAATCATCTTGCACAGAGATCCACAGTGCCTGTACAGTACCTCTCAACGGTCCAGATTTTTGCCTCATATTTTTGGTCTGTTCTTAATAAAAGTTATGGCTTTCTGGATCTTTGTGGCAACTCAAGTCAGTGAGGACTGAATTCACTAAATAATACAATAATTTGAGTTTCAGAGTTCATATCACTCAGAAAATGTATTGTAACTTTCCAAGTTTATAAGAGCAATATTTAAAATGTGTCTCTATTTTTGGGGGTTTGTCTCCCCATTATTTTTGGCTTTGTCCAGATTTTTTGTGCTAAGAAGTTGAGAGCTATGATAAAGGATATGACCTATGAGGAAAAATAAATTCAGATTGCTGTGACTGGGCAGTTAAAACTTAGTCAACTAGCTATCACTCGTATATAGGAAGGCATTAAACAACATCATAATTACATGTCATATAATGAATAAGTATTTTAAATATGATGAACTCAGACTGATATCAAACTACAACTCAATGCTATCACTTATATACAAAAAAATCAGGTAATCCCTCTCATACGTAAGATGACCATTTTTGCTTCCAAATACAGAAAATGAAAGAGCAAGGCTTGTAGGCAGCATTTTGATGTGAAAAAAAAAAACAACAAAAAAAACAAACACCAGTTTTATTCCAGGGCAAATGGCTTTTTACTCCCTCACTCATATAACCAGGTAAGTGAACTGGCACTTCACAAGCTCTGTTCAACCATGACCTTAACAACAAGAAGAAGAGTAAATACACTAGATATAGACAGAGAAGTCAATTAACTAGCAGGTTTTGGGAAGAAGGAGATCAAAGTACTTTTGACAAAATATGTGCAGACATGGAGAGAACATGCAAATTCTTCACAGTGTTTAAAGATCAGGACTGGATATCCCCAATTCTGGATATGTAAAGCAATCCCCCTAACAAGTATTATTTATTTACTTATTTATTGACATTTGATTACCGGGAAAATCAGACTGGGTAGAAACCCATTTCCAGTGGAGGCCTGGGGAGAAGCGCTCCAAATTATTACAAAACATTTTAAGAGCAATCATTTTACAATCTTCAAAAATAAAACAAAAACATTTGCAGTTTAAATAATTATAACAAATCAGATATAATATAAAAACATTGGTTAAGAATCGATGCAAGGTATATGACAATTGTTTAATATTTAGTGAAATTTTAAGCAGTTTGTAGAGAAATTAAAGGTAAGTTAGTCTAATACAAATAAGAATTGCAATATGAAGTGAGGGAAAATATGCTTATGGTATATTTAGAGAGAAAGTCAGGGAAGAGAATTAAATAGCCTTAAGGAAGTAAGTGAAGATGGGAGAGTAAGGATGTATAAGGAATGAAAAGGTACTTCTTCACACTAAGGGATATAGTTTATCCTGGTTTTGAGAAAGAACAGAGAAAGATTTTAGCTAGAAATTCTTTCAGAGTGGTTTTGAAAGATGGGAGGGTTGTTTTACCTGATGGGTGCAGGCATTAGGAACTTTGTACGATTACAGACAATACCCAGCAGAGTTGTAAGGTTTGTCGATAGACAGGAGTTTTTGGTCAATGGATTGCAATGACCGACTGGGAACATAGTTGTGTAGAATGTTTTTTAGTGCTGGATGCTGGATCATTTTATAAGTGGTGAAAAGCTGTGTATAGGGTGGGTGGCTCAGTGGTGCAATGGTTAGCATTATCACCTCACAGCAAGAGGCTCTCTGGTTCAATTTTTGGTTGGGATGCCTCCTGTGCAGAGTCTGCATGTCCTCTCTGTGTTCACATTGGTCTCCTCCTGGTGCTCCAGTTTCCTCTCACTTTCCAAAGATGTAGCAGGTGGACTAGATACTCTAAACTGTCCCTAGGTGTGAGTGTGTGGTATGGCAGGGTTAGCCACTCGGCATTGTAAACCTTGGGTCTAGAAAGATGATTGTCACTGTTGAAGTGACACCCCTACCCCATGTACAAAAATGGGAAAGGGATTGAGGGTGGCTGGATGGATTGGATGGATGTGTTAGTTGATGTGGTAGCCTCTAAACAGTTTAGGCTTTTCAGTGCTATACAGTGGTGGGTTCTGAAAGAGGTATGTGCTGCAAATTTAGCAACTTTGTTATAGCATTGTTTAAGTTTTAACTTTTGTGAAGCCTGGAGGTTAGAAAAAGATAGGAGCACCATAAAGAAGAGTGGGAAGGAGGTAAGTAATGGCAAATATAGTTTTAGTTGCACCGGTGAGAAAGTTTTGGCTCAGTAAAGCATCACTAATTTTTTATCAGTTTTTCATATGCAATTTTGTATATGCAGGTTGAATGTAAGATTATCATCCCTTATCACCCGTAATAGTTTGCTATGAGAAGTGACTTCATTGGGTGTATTATCAAGAGAGAGGCCTTTAAATTTTGTTTTTTCATGAGAGAGGGATTTGGGGATAGATGTAGTACTTTGGTCTTTTTTGGGTTGAGCATGAGTTGTAAGTTATGAAGCCATATTTCACTGGCTGTTAAAGCTTCCTAAGTAATTTTTTGGAAGTGTACCATGTTGTTAGATGTGCAAATGAGAGTGGAATCATCTATGTATTGTATTAGGTTGGCCCATTGTATGGAAGTATAGTGGGTGTTGGTGAAGATGTTAAAGAGGAGAGAACCAAGGATAAAGCCTTGTGGTACACCAGTGGTGACTGGGAGGTAAGGAGAGTGCCATATTACTGATTGATACCTATTGGACAGGTAGCTTTCGAACCACAGAAGGGTGGGCTGAGAGACACCTAATGAGGACATTTGAAGTAGAAGTTTGCTGTGACAAACTGCATCGAAGACTTTAGACAAGTCTAGAAATAAGGAAGAGACTAGTTTGCCATTATCTCTCGCTTTGTTGACAGTATCTGTATAGGTTAGAAGGGCAGTGCTAGTACTGTGGGAAGGATGGAAGCCATGATGTGTAGGGGATAGGAGTTCTTCCTGCAGGAGATAATCTTGCAATTATTTTTGAATACATTTTTCCAGTATTTTGGCAAGGGGAGATAAGATTGCTATAAGTCTAAATTTATTAATGTCTGTTGAATTTCCTCCTTTGTGCAGAGGGATAATGTGTGACTTTTTCCAGAGAAAGAGAGGGAACATGGGATTCCTGGACTGGCCAATCTATAAGGATTGAGACAGGATAGGCAATGCTATTGGCTGCTATTTTCAGGCACTCATTTGGAAGGTCATCAGCTGAAGAAGAGCATGCTTTGAGTCTAAGTATAATTTTATATAGGAGTGGGCACAGATTTGAAAGTGAAAGTTGATGTGGTGATATGTGGCTATTGGGCATAGTTGGGATTAGATGTTGAGGAATCATTGGTTAGAGATGCTATACTATCTGTAAAATAACAGTTGAACTGTATTGCAGTTTCAAAAGGTGAATTATCGGGAGAGGGGTTTGAGCTGAATTTTTGGCTGGGATGTAAGATTTCTTTAATGAATGTCCAAACTTTTTTAGGGTTGTGTTTAGTATTATTCTGAAAGTTATTATAGTATATTTTTTGTTCTCATTTATTTGCGAAGCATTCTAAAGTTTCAAGATATTGAGGTGTTTTATACTATTGACATTCTTTCCATGATTTTTTCTCTATCCTGCATTAGCATTCTATTCTTTTCTTCCACTGTGTCTGTAAATTATTACTAAACTCAAAAACACCCCAGTATGATATTTTTCCTGCAGCCATCATGCTATAAATACATTAATTGTTACAGTATGTTATTTCTCTAGTCTATAGTTAGCCAAGTTATTAGAATTTCTCTCTTGTTTTTTTTTTTGTGCAAATGTAAAAGAGGAGGGAACCATGTAAGAACTATCTGAAAATAGTTAAAAATCATGTAAATAAGCTTGTGTATATGTTTTTATCCTGCAGTTATATATGTACATCATGTCTTGCCCAATTTAAAGCAACAATATGTAATAACCTGGTAGATTTCATTCTCTAGTCTCTAATACAAATTAGACATCTTTTACATCTATCATAGGTTCATAGGTAGGTACTAGGCTATCGGCCCAAGGGCCTACGTAAGCCTAGCCAACATCATTGTTTGTTCTCTTATTCACCTGCTGTTCATGGCCAGTGATGCAATCTTTTTATTTGTTTATTTGTATGTTTGCTATTTAACTAGGTAAAGTGAACCACTCAAGAAACCATTTTCCAACATAACCTGGGCTAGAGGCAAGGAAAACATTTATCAGATAAAAGAACTTGGAAGCACAGTAGTTGACAATATAATTATGAAATAAATACATAGTCAAACTGTTGATGCAGGAAATTCCATCACATTTCTTCAGGATGATAAAAGCTGGCATCACATATAGAGCCGCAGGGAGACCAACCTAACCTGAGAACATGTGAAACAAAAATTCTCTTGGATGTCATCATGAAGAGTATTTATTTTATTTAATTTAAGAGACTTTTTTGACATTGGCCTTATTACAAAAATAATAAGATGAATCATGTTATGTAGAACCAACAAAAATACAGCACTGAGAGTTTTTAAACAGTAAAAATTATGGATATCACTATTTCCATTAATCAATAAGAAAAACATTTTTTCATTTAATCTAAAACTCAGTTGAGCAACACTACATTTGACTGGCACTCATTTCATTGACAATTTCATACACACAAAATATACCACCAAAAGCTTTTTTGCATCCCACCCCAAACATAAATATATTAACTCCATAGTTGCACAACCAAGGAGAAAAAAATAATGTTCCTTCCACACTGAATCACTGCTGCAGCACATGCTTAAACTTATGGACATGATGGTGTAACAACAGAGGGAATTATGGTAAAACTACTGAGCAACACTAATTTGTATTATAATGCCTAACCTCCAAAAACATACAGCAGTCATTTTTTATTCCGTTTCACACTTTTCAAAGTAATGAGTGTCGATCAAGTGTAGTGACGCTCAAGTGAGTTTTATTTATTTATTTGTCTTTGTTGACCGGTAAAAGTCAGATTGAGAAAAAAACATTTTCAGCAGAGGCCTGGGGAGAAGGCTCCATATTTAAGTTACACATGATGTACATTTATAATTGCAGGGTAAAAACATCTATACATGAGCTTATTTACATGATTTTTAAATATTTTCATATATTTTTTACATGAACATAGCATTTTAACACAAAAAAAACAAGAGAGAAATTAACATAAATTGGCCAATTGCTAAATAAATACGTAATATATATAATAATTAATATATTTATAGCATGATGGCTGCAAATTTGCAGAAAAAAAGATCAGACTGGGGAGTTTTTGCATTTAGTAATAATTTGCAGGCAGACAAGTAGAATGTAGCTTAAATGATAAAATATATGAAAGGAGAAGTTATGTAAATGAACAGGAAGATAAATGGACAGAGGAGGAATTGTAGTTAGTAGTAGGGTGTGAGAGAAGGAGGAGAAGTAAGTGTTTAGGAAATGTGTAGTTCGAGTAGGATCAATAAGATACAAAAAGATTGGAAAGCAAAGTGGCTGTAAGAGGTGGAGAAAAGTTATTTGGGTAAAGCTAGCCAGGTGAGCAGGAAGAACAGAGCCATCTTTGGCACAGGTGCTGTTTATGCAAAGTTTTGAAACTATTTATGTTTTCTGTCTGTTTTAACTGTGTGGGGATTTCATTCCAGAGTTCTGACTCATGATGAGAGTAGAGAGAGAGTCTCCAGCAGTGTTGAATGTCTTACTGATACATACTAACAGTTTATTGTTAGAGTGAAGGCTCTAGTGGGTGAATAGAACAGTAGAGTATTTTGTAATGCTGAGCATTTGTTTGGAGAGTACAACAGGTTGTGGACAATGATTAGTTGTGAGTATGTCAACTGTTTTGGGAGTTCAAGACAGTTTAATTACTTTAATGCAAGGCAGTGGTATATTTTATGAGGTTGCTTAGCTGATTTGTTGCAAATGTAGCTGTTTTGTAGTAGCAGGAGGCTAGTTTAGTTTTATATGTAGTGTTGATATTTCTAAGAATAGGGGAAGCATATAATAGAAAAGGAAGGCTGTATGTTGCTGCTAAGGTAATCCTTGCTTGATCTGTCAGGTAGTGTTTGATCCTATAGAGGGAGACAAGTTTTTGGTGAGTTTTTTTATGGAATGATGTATGTGGTGATCAAATTTGAGGTCATCATCTATTATGACTGAGTAGTTTAGTCTGACTTATGGTTTCTATTTTTGTGTTACTATTTCAGGTAATATGAAATGTGTGTTACTGCTAAGGTGTTGTTGGAGTAAGTAGCATGAGTTTGTTTTTTTTTTTGATTGTTTTGTTTTTTTGTTTTTGGCATTAAACAGCAAGTTAGAATTTTCTAGCCATATTTCAATGTCAGTGAAAGATTTTTGAGTGATTTGGTGTAATTGTATTATGGGTAGGGCAGAGCAGATAAGGGTTGACTCACTGGCCTTTTGTATGAGAGCAGCAAATGTTGTAGCAGTATGAAGTTTATTTATGAAAATATTAAATAGAAGCTGACCAAGTCATGACCTTTGGGGGAACACCAACTGAGATTGGTTGAAATGCTGAAAGGTTTTGTTGCCATTTAATTGCCTGCTGATGATAACTTAAATTGCTGTGAAACCAGGAAAGGGAGGGGCAAGTGAGACTAGTGTAACTTCAGAGAGGAGCTTTTGGTGGGACACTGTGTCAAATGCTTTGGAAAGGTCAAGGAAATGTGAAGAAACAAGGTTGCCTTCATTTCTGTACTGGTTTTACTATGTTAGTGAAGTTAAGGATAGCAGTAGTAGTTCTGTGTTTGGGCCTGAAACTGTGCTGAGTGCTGGACAGGAGGTTGTGTTTGGTTATATGTTTCATAAGATGAGAGTGAATACACACATAGGTATATAGTTTGTTAACTCTCCTGAAGTACCTCCTTTGTGAAGGGTTATAATAATGGATTTTTTTCCCAGATGGATGGGACATAGTTTTCAGTTATTGATCTGTTGTTTAGACTGGAGACAGGAAAGGCTTGTGCTTCTGCATTTAATTTGAGAAACTCAGTGGAAGGGTTATTGGCAGCTGAGGTTGTCACTTTTAATTTGCTAGTCATTTTTTATGGTTGATGTTGGGGCAGGCTGAAAACTAAAAGACAGTGTTGCTTTCAAGAACAGATGGAAGTTGGAGAGGTGAAGTGAGGTGGTCATTGATTAGTGATAAAACTGACTGGAAAATGAGTGTTGAACTAAGTGGGAATGGACTCTTTGATGTTTGAAGTGGAAGGACAGGTTGTAGTGGTATGGCTGAGGTGCAATAGTCTATTTAGAGAGGACCAAAAATTCTTGGGTTGTTTTGGTGCTTTTTTGGAAATTATTTCTTGTCATATTTAGCAAGGATCTTGGTATGGTTTCTAAGATGCCTAAAATGTTGGTAGGCATGTTGTTGTTTTATTCTTATCCTATTCTTTTTGTGCTTTATCTCTTTGCAGCATGAGCTGTTTGGTCTCTTTTGTCAGGTATGGCGCTGCATTGGATTTTACCCTTCTTGTCCTAACTGGTGATAAATCATTTACCAATTTTAAGAAAGTATAATTGACATGAGTAACAGCTTCATCTAGGGCCATTCCTCTTAATACATTCCAGTTGCAATGGGACAAGGCTGTAATAAATGTGTCTTTGTCAAATTTGGTTAAATTGTGCACAGATTATTTGTTTGGGTGAACCCTGTTGTCTGATTACTTAGGTTGGGAGGTGGTCACTTATAGTATATGGTAAGCACCCAGATGAAATTACATTATGGGGATTGTTTGTCAATATCCAGTCCAGTCTGGACTGCCTATTAATGCTTTTGTTGATTCTGGTGGTGGAGCTGATCAGTTTGGTGAAACCAATAAGTGAATAGAGTCCTGGGGTTGCTGCTGTTTATGTATTGCCAATCTATATTTAGGTCACCTAAGATGAAGGTTTCCTGGGGGATGTTGTCAGATATCCAGTGTAGGATATTTTCAGCTGTGGTAATGTTTTGCCTGGTGGGATGTATACTGCTGAGATACATATACATTTCTTTTGATTGACTTTGAGGTATGGAATCAGACGTTCATCAGTATTAAATTTTGGGATATTTAGATGAGCTGGAGTTATTTCTAAGTTGTTTTTTTAAATAATAGCAATACCGCCTGCTCTTTTAAGATTTCTGTCCATTCTGAATATGGTAAAACCCGGGGGAATAATTTCACTGTCAGTTATTTCCTGTTTTGCCAGTTTTCATTGGCAATTAGAATGTCTAGGGAGTAAAAATCTAGTTTTAGATTAAATGACCCACCCTTTTTCTTTGTTGATAGCGTAAACTGACAATAAAAGGAATAACCCATATATGTATATACTGCTGTAGAACAAAATTGCATATGGTATATTGGATTCACTTCAGAATCTCAAAATTCTGAAACATCGAATGTCATATGATCAAGACCATATGATTGATGTTTCGGAATATCAAATAGGATAGGGGACTTGTTAGGGGTGAGGCTGGAAGTGGGGATTATAAAGTTTAGTAGGTTAAAACTGCACTCAGAGTGGCAAAGTTTAGTGCCCCTCCTAGTAATCCGAGATATTTGGCTTTGAGGCTTAGAGCACAGGAAGGCAAAAATCAGTTGATCAAGACTGAAGACAGCAACACAGGAAGGCTTATTTTTGACCCTGCTCAAATTCTGAACCCTTTTCTAACTTTTATTCCTGGCTATATACTGATTTAGAAGGGAAGAGGTAGCTCTGGATCATATGAAAGACCACATTTTGGAGTTGAGAGTTCCAAGTGAATATGGTAAATACGCTAATAGGTGAGGTCACCTGAGATGAGTTGAGGTCCACAAAAGATGCCATAAGAAAGGGTAAAACCCTCATGCCAGATGGGTTATCATTAAGAACTTTATATTATGCTAAATGATAGCCTATACCCCATAGTGATCGAGCTGTTTAATTGGGGCATTAGCTGTGCCACCATTCCACCCTCCTGGCAGGCAGCGATTATAGTGGTTATTCTGAAACCTGGCAGGAGCCTGCTGTTATCACAGTCTTATCATCCCAGCTGAATTTTAAGTTGCAAGACTAATTACTTTTATTACTAGTCTGGTATATCTGGATAACATTGAATTTGTTAAGGGTAGGAGCACCTCTGACAACCTTATCAAAGCCCTAAGGACACTAGATGCTGCTGAAACAGACTGGCAATGGCTGTTGGTGCTTGGTTTCAATGTAGAGAAAGTGTTCAACAAGATTAATGGGAAGTTTATTTGTTCAGTCTCTTGCAGAAATATGGGCTCTTTCCTGTGATTTTCAGCTCCGTGATGGAATCTGTTTATATTGGGTCTACTAGCAGAGTAAAATTGGGAACCCACTCATCAATGCTGTTTGAGATTGGGTTGAGGATGTGCATGTTATCCCCACTGTTTTTGCTCTATATGGGGATCCTCTGGGTTAGAGTCTAAGGAGGGCTTCTTTTCATGGGATAGAGGTAGGAGGCACCCATTTGAAATTGTCACTGTACATGTATGTCTTATTGCTGTATTCAAAAAGATTGAAAAGTAGACCTCATTTTAATTCACTCCATTTTATCCTGCTTTGGCACCTTATCAGATTCTGGTCTAAATGTGGATAAAGCAAGTACAATGAGGTTTAACTATACACCTTCACAAGTGACTGCATCTAGATTCCTGTTCACAACTAGGTTGGGAACCTTTACTTACCTGGGGATTAATATAGGGGCATCAGTTAATGATGCAATAAGTCTGACTTATGACACTGTCTTGGAGCAGTTAAAGGAATTTTACTGCAGATGGGAACTGATTATACTAGATACTCCTCAGAGAATTCAAGCCCTGCAATGTGTGCAAAAGTTTATGCAGTGTGAGGTTTCCCTACGTTCTCCCCACCTGCACTTCTTGCAGACTTGAGGAAACTGTTGGTTGGTTGCCTTTGTGTGGGGTGGCAAGAAACCCATAACGCAATGGGAATTGTTATCCTTGGCTTATGGGTATGGATGCCTGGAAGCCCTGTACTTCAAGAGTTACATCATAGCAGCTTATCAGGGCCTTCTGTATGGAACCAGACAGCAAAAGTTATATTACAGGATGGAATGCACTGTATCTGGAGAATTTGTGTGTTGTGTGTATGTGTGTGTGCGTGTGTGTGTGTGTGTGTGTGTGTGTGTGTGTGTGTGTGTGTGTGTGTGTGCGTGCATGCGTGCGTGTGTGTGTGTGCATGCATGCGTGTGTGTGCGTGCATGCGTGCGCGTGTGTGTGCATGCATGCATGTGTGTGTGTGCGTGTGTGTGAGTGCGTGCATGTGTGTGTGTGTGTGTGTGTGTGTGTGTGTGTGTGTGTGTGTGTGTGTGTGTGTGTGTGTGTGTGGGAGGGGGGATTAGGAGCCTGTGGAAAAAAGTTTTTTGGACAGAAGTAAAGAGATGAAATCCAGAGATAATCCCTAGTAGAAGAACTTGTCAGATTTGTTCACAGTATTTGGTACAACTTGGACAGTGCCCTGGAAGTTGTACCCTTTGCCAAATCTCCACATCTTTTGAGTCAAGGTTACATAAGTCAATGTTTTAAAGGTGGCTGAGACTAAATCACAGCCCCCTATTATAGAGGGACATTGTTCACAGATGAGGCCTATTAGTGAGGATTTTATCTAAAGGTATGAGAGAGATGACCAGAGAATTTTTTGGTAGAAATGTCTGAGCAATATAAGTAAAATTCTTATTCTCAGCAGAGTCAAAGTGGTGGACTGCCCTAAGCTAGTATCTTGGAATTTGGTGGCTAGAGGGCAGAGATAAGTCATTAAGGGATTGACTGAATTGGTGTATGGGCTTCTGGATAACTGTAAGGTAGGTCCCATAAGTAAATACAGGGTGGCTTGGGTAAATGATCTGAGATATCAGATATCCGCAGTTTAATGGAACAGGCTGATTCAGCCAACAGGGCATATGATAACATTGAGGAAGGTGAGATCCTTTGGGTGGCAATGCCTCTTTGTATTCTTCTACACTCCATTTAGACTTGTATGTGTATATCCAACAGTATGTCCTAGCTGCTGGAGGTGCAGGGGTGGGGTGGGGTGGAATTGCACTCCATGTGCTCTGAGATTGTTCAGAACCCGTTGCCTTTAGACAAGGCTTACTGAAGGTGGCCTGAAATATGTAGGAGGTGCCTGCCCTTTGGCCCCTGCCTTTTCTGATTTTTATTTCTAACCAGGAGTTGTGGTACAGTGGCACGCTAAAGTGGGGTTCCTCTTCTTGTTAGTAGCTAAAAAAAAAGACATTATTAGGAAAGTGAAATCTTCAGATCCTCCTGAAGTTGAAGCCATCATTCAGTTAATGAAGGAGTTGCAGGATTAAGAATTAAAGTCAAGTGCAGGGTAGTCCAAGTACAAAGTACTCTCCAGGTGACCCCTTAGGCTAGATATCGGTCTTGTTGAAACAACTAAGAAGGAAGGGCTAGCCACTGTTTATGATAAGTAACGCATTGTTATTAAACTGGGTGGGTTTGGTGTCAGCTTTATTTTTTGCATTTTTATTAAATCCCATTTTAGAAAATGACATAGGTATACACACATTAGAAGAGAAAATAAACCATAGTAACATTTTCATGCAGTATACACACATGTTTTGTTTTTGACAATTATCATTCACTCCAGCATTGCATAAATTGCCAGTTCCTGCCGGTCCTTAAACATAACTTAATCTCCTGAACATTATTGGGTATGTATTGTTCCTATTGATTAACATTATTTCTATGTAATTTGCTTCTTCCCTTTTCTACAAATCACTCATTTGTTTCTTTCGTCTCCTGTACAATAGTCACTACTTCAATTAACAATGTTTTAGAGTTTGATTTCCATTTTCTAGTAACTGCTTTTTTGGCAGCTAATAACATTAAATATATTAAGGCCTTACTTTGTCTAGGCAGTTCAGATCCTATGTCCTATCTCAAAAGAATAGTTTCTTTAGTTACAACAATTAGTACCCCAAACATTTCTGACAAAATACTTTGTAAGGAATAAAATCTGCCAGTTTGTTACATTCAAAAACATATATATATATTCCAGGATTCCAGGTTACCTCTTTCTTCCACCACAAACCTCTAGCATTTGAAAAATTCTCTGAAGTCTGCTTGGGGTATAAAATTACCTGTGCAAACACTTCCAAGCAAAAATTCTAAACCTTCTGGACATTGTTGCATACTTGGGAGTCATACATATATATATATATATATATATATATATATATATATATATATATATATATATATATATCATGCCTCTGTTTCTTTGCAAATTGCCTTTCAATTCTCTCTTCCCAATATTTTTAACCTCCTTTGCATGACTCTTACAGTGATCAGACACTGTTTCATATGCTGTACTAATTATCCTTTTTAAGCAGCAGAATCTGTTCTAGCCTCAGCTAAAAACTCTACCAGAGCTGTTATTTCACTTATCCATCCCCTATTCCTTTCTCTTTGCCTATACTCTAGCAATTCCTGGTAAGGAAGTCAGTCTCTAACCCACAGTTCAAACTTCTCCTTGGCCCTATTCCACTGTATTATTTTCCCCTGTCTAGTTATTTGCTTCCAATACCATGGTTCTTTTGCTGATTTTCTCTAGTAAATTCTCATCCCTGCATACAGATGATCCACACTGGTATAATCTTTCTCCATTCCCATGTTGGTTTAGTTCTTAGACACATTCTTCTGTTTTACAAATATAACATTCTATATGTTTGTTGTTATTCTGCTTTAGAACTTGAATCCAAATTGTACACTCCGATTTCTCAACACCTCTCATTTCATCATCATCCTCCCTTTCTACATGGGTTTATAAACATTTACTTGTGTTATGTATACAAGTCTTAACTATGTAGCTGTAAAATATCGCTTCCAATCAAGTTATCCTAAACCGCCTTGTTCTGTTGGGAGGATCAACTTATCCCATTTAACTTAATCAAGAGCTTCCAGTTTCTCAATTTTTTGCATTATCTTTCACTTAGTTAGTCCTTTCCCACATATCCTTAGCTGTCATAATATAATCATTTTAATCTATACACCTAAAATATTTATCGTATCCCCCACAGATATGGGTATTGCTGCACCAATTCATGTATAGGTTCATAGTTTACTGCTATAGCTAATTTTTTAGCTTCATTAATTTTATATCATAAAGAGACTTGAAAATATCTTAAAAAGTTCCATGCACTAAAATGTCAGCTTCTAGATATATCATTTACAAAATAATATCATCTGCAAATAAAGCTAACATTTCCTGATGACCACACCATTTATTTCCCTGAAATTGTGAGTACCTTATTGTTTTTTTTACTAGTTGCTCTAAATATAAAACAAATAAAGGGGAAAGAGGACACCCTTTTCAAGGTGAACTTGTTGGAGATTAACTCTTCCACCTTATTTCTTGCCTATAACCCTTCATACATCCTCCTAATTAACTGTATTATTCTATTAGGGGAATGCAAATTCAACCATTGCTCTATTAATAAAATCCCAGCTGACTATCAAATGTTTTTTCTGCTTCAAGGCCAACAGTGATGGTGGCATTTTTTACATTCTGCTTCCCTCTGATTCATTGTTGTTCTACGAATGCTGTCAAAAGTTTGCCTTCCTTCCACAAAACCACAGTGATCCTTATCTATCAATTTTGGCAAACCCTTTGTCAGTCTCATAGGTAGTATAGACATACACACTTTATAATAATGGTTTTAAATTGAAATGGGTTCATATTAAGCTGGATCTGAAAAACCTTTACCCTGTATGGGTAACAGCAATCACCACAGATTTCTTCTAAATGCTGGTACTTCCACTCCTTTTATAATGCTGTTAAACAGAACCTTCCAGATTTTTATGAGTTTCTTTTATCCCAACTTCCATAGGAATATGATCTATTCTTGGTGATTTCCCTGTTGATTTATTATATATCACAATTTTTCCTCATCTCTGTTCCTGTCTTAGCTATTAATTGTTGAACCTCATCTTCCTTTAACTTTGGCATAATTAAGTTTTCCATAAATATTTCCATTTGTGCTCCTTCTTGCTTTCCACCCTTCTGTGCTTTATAGAAAGTTTCATAAAATTTCTAAAAATATCTCTAATACTTCTATAGGATATTTGGTTATTTTTGTTGTTGTAGGTCCCGTAAGTTTGATCACTACTCCTTCCACTTTCTGCTGCCTAAGTCATTGTTCTAAACATGTTTGTGCACTGGAATTGTTATCAAAAATAAAACCTTTCCAGACTAAGAATATTATCTAAATGCATTCTTATTTTCTATTTAACATTCTGCAGTTGTTTATTTTCTTATTCTATAAGAGTTCCCTTACTCTGAAATATATTTCCTTGTTCTATGAGAGTCCCCTTATTCAATGCTTAAGCCATTGTCAACCCCTCTAAATAATTTCTATTATTTTCCACATATCTCTTTCTGTCTTATTTCCACTATGTTTTTAATTATATTTTTTATTTTGTCTCACTTACTAGCTATCCTTTCTGAAGAAATGTATGTCTTCCCTAATAACACTCAGATAATTTCCACTATCAGTTCCTGAAATTCTTCTCTTTTTAACAAATAAGGGAGAATATACCATTGTCTCCTTTTTAGCTCATGACCTGCATCTTTATTTTAGCTTTTATCAGCGCATGATCTAAAATAGCTATTGAATGGATGTAAAAGCTTTCATTAAAATACATTTACTCCTGCAAAATATAGTTTCTGTTTGGTCTTGTCCAGTTATTGTACCTTGGGGAATAATATATACATTTTATCTGTGTTCCTACTACTGAATTCTCATTTTCCATACCAAATATTCTCATATATTTCTTCAGAAATCTACACTCTTTTGTTATATTTTCCTGTCTACATCCTCCCTGATACATCCTGGCTTTTGCAAATCAGGTTCTAGTCCCCTCCCATGCATAGTATTTCTCACTGAAAGCTGATTATTTCTCCCCAAATTAAGTTTTAGATGAAATATAAATACATGCCAATGTATTCGTCTTCCCTGTCAATAATCCCTTACTACAACAAATGTACAATTATTGTCATTTCCCCTCTTGTATCATTATTGCAGCTCCTCTAGCAGTCAGTATTAATACTTCCCTTTCCCTTTGTCCCCAATATTCTGCTGAATGTCTACCCTGAAATCCTTTGTCAAATTACACACGCTAATTTCTATCAAAGTGTGTCTCCTGCAATATTGCTATGTGCACTTCTTAATATAATTCAGTACTCTGTTTTTTCTATACATGTAAGGCAATTTATATTCCATGATAATATGAACAGTTCTAATTATGACCAAAATATATTATTCCCACCTGTTATATATGACAGTTCTTTTGAATGTATATAATAAGTTTTAGCCAACATGCACACACTGTTTATTGGCAGATTCATCTCTGCAAAGTATCTCCACCCCGCTCCATTTAGTAAGGCATTCTAGCCCTAACACTGACCTTAAATATAATTGTGCAACTTAAAAACAAAACAACTTTCTGTAACAGTACCACTATTCAAACAACATTTGAGCTGAATGTATGGTAGAATAATAGGTAGTAAAACAGAAAGTGAAATTTTTCCTTTTTCAATGTATTGGGTGTGACGGCCGTGCCCTGGCCCAGCAATCAAGGAGCCTCAGTCCTCACCACTAACACCAGAGAGGGTGTCTCATATGAGAGGAAAGGCTAACAAATACACATATTAATGTACAATTTCCCTTAAGTGCACACAGAGATCACAGTCAGTCCTTGCTCCCCAAGTCCCCAATAAGACTCCCCACTGGCACAGCTGTAGGGTCCAGATCTCAGCCTAGCTGGCAAGCTAACTTCCAGTACCCTCTCTGTCCAGCCAGTGCTTCGTATCCCTGCTCAAGTAGCTGACACATACACACTTTGAGATAAGTATTTATACAACTTCACAGACACTCCTGGGAAAGGCTGACACAGATTCTCCAGCTGTGCCCCTTTACCCAGACTATACGGTAATAATTACTGCCACCACCAGCTAATAATTATCAGCTACCCAAAGGCCCTTAAAAGGGTGTCCAATTATTACTGTGCAATATTATTATCCAATTGGTAAATGTGATTAAACAGTCAAAGGCTTATTAGAGTGGCCTTGTACAATAAACTCTATAAATATGCAATGTACTCTAGAACTTAACTTGTCTCTACACAAACCAGCCACAGGTAAAAGGTTTTAAAATATTTAATAATAAATAATTAAAACACAAGACAATACTACTACACCACAGTGCTATTCAAGAGTTCAGAGATCACGCAGAAACTTAAAATAATTCAGTAGTACAGTTCTGACATAACAGAAGAACACTTAGTCTAATCTTTATAGTCCTAGCTATTTCTACAAGAAAACATACTTCTAAGATAACTTACTTAAGACAACAGGCAGAATGCTGATGAGATGGATATCAAGACAAAAAATGCTTAACAATCTCTGGTTCTCACTGTTTAAATTGAAACTGCAGTTCTGATAAAACATTACATCATTTGTTTGCACTTTCTTGGTTCCCAGGCTGACAGAAACTGTATTTACATTCTTTTACACTTAGAACAATAAAGGACATTCCACATGTAAATTCTGGTCATTAACTTTAGCCTTTAAACACCAGGCAGGATGCTTACTCCAGACACATCGACTCCAAATTCTAACTTCAAAGGAACAGACATAAAGTAATTTTAATTTCAAAGGACCAATAAGGAAAGCTTGACTTAGTTTTCCTTACAGCAGATGGCAATGTTGCCACATTGTTGTAACAGCATTTCTTTACATGTAAGACACAAGCCTGTATACTACATTTATATTTACAAATGCCAGAATTATGTATCAAATTCTATTTGACTAGGCTGGCAGCCTTCACCCTTCTCTACCAGTCTTCACATTGGGTATCAGCAATTTGTGTTTAAAGGTGTAATGAATGGTCAGTATGTTTTGGTTAATGTTTTGTGTGCGATCATTTAATATGCTTATCATTCATTATATAATTATATACACATTTATATGTATATGTATTATATACAAACATACACACACACATGTGTGTGTGTATATATATGTATATATATATATATATATATATATATATATATATATATATATATATATATAGATAGATATAGATAAATTGTAATGTTTATAACAGGCACAATGGCATTTAGCCTGATCACAATATTGCCATCTAGGTTCAAGTTCTTGCAATAGCATCTGAATACGACCATATATCCATTCATAAAGAGAGTGTCTTTGTTGTGTGTATTGTGCTTTCAGACACACATTTTGCTTTGAGTAAAATGTGCTTGCATGATTAGTAGATTAAGAATGCTACCCTTATTATTCACCCTGCTATGATAGCATGTGTGTTTGCTGTCCTCACAAAAGCTAACACAACAATTTTACTTTTGCTAACGTGCAATAAATACTTTGTTATTTAGCATAGATGTAGTTCTCATATATAATAATTTTCTCTGATTTGCCAAGTGGATAGGTAGAGCTTGTATAATCGAATAAGTTGCTAAAATAGTATTCTTTATGAATATGATGACCTTGGCAGTTTCTGCCCATGTAGAAAGTCTTATTTCTACTCTAGATACAAACTTTATAAATCTGGTGATTACCACTTAGACTTCCCATACATGTCAAACAGAGCACCTCACTGGCCCTCTTCAACAGAAATCTTGACGAGTGGATGAGAAATAGAAAATTCACCATGGGGATCACTCCAATGGCTTTACTCGACAGAGGCACTAGGAATTAAGGTCAGGTGGCACGATGCCAGGGTATTCCTATGGGATAGGCTTGTAAAGGCTCCAGGGCCATTAGCCTAGTACACACCTATGAACCTATAATTTGTATTGTACTGTGATTTGGCAGGCTGACTGTGCCTAGGTTTGTCTACCCACTCTTTCAGTTATCATTTATAGGGTTACACTTCCAGTACTTTCTGTCAGGAATTCCTTAGAAAAATAAGGTACTGGTAGATGTGGAGGGATCACTGGGGAGAAAAGCTGCCCATCCATTTACCCTTGCTGCACTCGCTTGTGCTGCTCTTCTATACCTTACTCCTGTTCCTCCCACCTCAACATCATTTCCTTTATAGCACTAGGTAGCCGCCTCTTAGAGCATCTGAAAAGTGTATCAACAGCAGCACTTTCCTTACATCACTGCCTCTCCTCTCCACCCCATAGAATCGATACATTCAATTCACCTTCCACTTTGTTTGGTTTATTACCTCACTTTTTCATATCCTTTAACCTCAGACCTAAGCGAACAATTGTAACAGTCTGCTGTCTCCTACATACATTTGTAAAACTCCAACAGCAACTCTTCTTCACTTTAAAGTCTCATATCCCACCTCATTGTTGTTCTGACTATATATATATATATATATATATATATATATATATATATATATATGTACACGTTTAACTTTCTCAGCTCTATATGCCTATCAGAGCTTCATTTGTTATCTCCCTCAAATCTTGATGCAGCAGGAGTGCTTTAACTTTTTACTATCACATAGATAATCCCACAGTTTACTCTCAGATTTTGCTAGTAACAAGAGTATTTTCTCATCCTCTAACTATTTTATCTCTTTAATCTCTCTGATCATAGGGCCAGCGGGACCCTCCTCACTGTCTACTTCTGTGTTATACCATAAGCACTGCCTCTAACGATTCAAATTATGACAGGCACTCATTTAACAGGATTCTGAGCTGATAGACTCTACATTTATATTTTTATATTATATTCACTCGAGTTTTCATTTCTGCAAGTTAAATCCAAATGACTGAACAGCAGTAATTGTGCCAGAGCTGTACATTAGGACTTTATTATCATATGGACTCCACTCTCAAGACTGCACCTGTCTTGTTTATCATATTTCCTTCAGGCCTGAAAGCTGCTCATATACTATTTCTAATCAAGTTGACAGTACCAGCAGTTAGCACACTACTGAATGGTGACTTGGTTTATACAGTATGATCTGTTGTGTATGTTATTTCAATTATCTCTAGTATATCACATTTATTCCAACATACATGTTTCTAACTGTGCAGTGTGCTGTTGCAATTTAAATTCAAATATGTTCTCTATTTAAATATATTTTTTCATGTTTGACAGCTGCTGAGGTGCTACTAATTATCAAAACAAGAAAACAGCATATATCTGAGTGGTTATTGTGTATTACGGTCAACTTTTTTTTACTAGAGTAGCACTTGAAATAGTACAATCTGAGCTGAGAACTTCTATGTTTCTATCTCTTTCCCTATCATTCCAGTTGTTAAGTTAATTATCTGCCATCAGCTAAATAATGTCCTACATACTTCTCATCCTCTTAGCACAAGAACTCTGGACAGAGCCAACATAGTGTTGGAGGTTGGCAAATGTCCCAAATCAGGGACAGATTTTAAATATTGCTCTTATAAACTTAGGAAGTTGGTAGAATAATAGGTTTTGCTTTAGCATGTGTTTCTGAAGGGTATGGAGTCCAAAACTCAAATGTATGTCAATTCTCAATGATTTATGAAAAAAACAAAATTTAATGAGGAACAGGACAAAATATGAAGCAAAATTCTGGACGTTCTGCAAAAATAAGGACAGTTGAGAGGTATGATGCCCTAAACCCAACAGCAGTTTCATATGCAGAGCTATAAAGTAGGTGCCCTAGCCAGGGTTCCCCATCTAGTAATAAAACACAGATGATTAAGAAGAAAGCAATAAAACAATGTATTAGTAATTAAATCACTACATATGCATTGTATTTAGTTTAGTTAGTAATACTAGCACATTTACTTGAATATTTTTCTGTTACCTCTGTTTTTGGTTTAGATTTAACTTAAACTCGTCTAAATACAGATGGAAGAGGCCAAAAAAAATGCTACCTGCATATTTTTTTTCCAGAGCATGCTTATTCTCTGAATATAGACAAACTGCCAGTGTTCCACAGTCTACCTTACAAAAAACACTAAATATACTGTTACTAGCAGCAGTGTGATGCGACCAAGCAGTGCATCCATTGTTTTTTAGCTAATGTCCACCACATTATGATAGCACGTTTGTTATGTTGACCATGAAGGAAAAGATAAAGGAAAGACCAGGCAACCTTTTAGAAAGAGTGGATGTGGGCAAGCTAAAGAATACATAATGCTGTAATGACTACAACCACCACAACAGTACAGGTTCATTGAATGAAAAAGAATATGCATGCTTAGGATTGCGATACAACAGTAGAGATACAGAATCAGTTGAGATATGCAGATGACTTGTTAATAAACAGGGACTTCCACTGAGCAACTAGGATGGGAAATGCTTAAACGAAAGTGCACTTTCAAGAATACCAGTTTACCGAACTGGTAATACTAACAAAACAAAACACTACAAAGGCATTTTTGCAGGGGGCAAGCCCCCATACACCCCCCACATCCCTGCTACTTTGCATATAGTAACTCTGAGATCGCACTACAGTGGGGAAACAGGTATAGTCCCTTATCCCCACTGTAGCGTGCTTCGGTGCTGCACTGTTTTTGTTTTGTTAATATTACCTGTTCGGTGAACTGGCATTTGCGAAAGTGCACTTTTGTTTAAGTGCGCTTTCACATAAATGGGGTCATACTTTTCCTTTTTGAAAGCATGATCTTTCGATAAGAAAAAGTAGAAATTTGTGTAATAGTAAGATGGTTATCAGGCTAAGAGTAACATCAATGAAAGGACACATGAGAAAATGCAATATTTTTCAGTGTTTAAAGTCACTGAATATGTGTTTTTATTATAAGGATGTGGGTACTAGGCTGCAACCTAGTAGGAATAATGAGGAGATAAAAATGCCCGGGATGATAGAGAACTGATTTGTAGATGATGGTTGACAGTGTCTACAGAAGGTATAAATTCCTTTGTTTCACACACATTTTGTCCTCTGAGCCTCCGTTTATCTATGCAGAATACCCAAAGCTAAATAAAACGCATGCGATCTAGTGCAAATTTCTCTTCCCATATTGGTAAAAGACAAAGAAAAATGCTATTTTTTGCACCACTGTCTCCTTAGCAGCATCTGTTAAAAGTCTGAAAGATAGCTAAGTAGTTGCAGAAATTTACATTTTATAAGTTTAAAGCAAAGCAGATAAAACATACGACTGTAGATGTACATTAACTGATAGTGTATACAGCTAAAAGAAAAGGGAGGTGGGTCTGAAGGAGCAGACTGAATTTCTTGTCTGTCCTCTCTAAAATACCACCATTTTTATTCCTTATATTTATTTATTTATTGACATTTGATTACTGGGAAAATTCCACTGAGTAGAAGCCCATTTTCAGTGGAGATCTGGGAAGAAAAGCTCCAAAGTATTACAAAACATTTTAAGAATAATAATTTTACAGTCTTTAAAAATAATACAAAAAATAAATATAGTTTAAATAATTACACCAGATTAGACATAATATGAAAACATTGGTTAAGAATAGATACAAGTTATATGAGAATGATTTAATAGTTAGAGAAATGTTAGTCAGTTTATAGAGAAATTAAAGGTAAGTTAGTATAATGCAAACAGGAAATGCAATAAGAAGTAAGAGAAAAGCAGGTTTATGGTATATTTAGAGATAAAGCCAGGGAAGAGAAATCAATAGAAGTAAGGAAGTGAGCAAAGAAGGGAGAGTAAGGAGATGTAAGGTAAGAATAGGTATTTGTTCACATTTAGGAATATAGTTTATCTTGGTATTGAGCAAGAACAGATCCAGCTTTTGGCAAGTAAGTCTTTCAGAATGGTTGGAAAGGTATTGACCTGATAGATGATGGATAGAGATAAGGAGTTCCAGGCCTTAGCAACACAGTACAAGTACAGACAATACCCAGCAGATGTGATATGTTTGTGGACAGACAAGAAATTTTGGTCAGTGGATCGTAATGACCAACTAGGAACATATATATAATGTGTTAGCCATCCACCATAGTACCAGCCTTCCTTACCAAAGTTTAGTCTGCATATATTCAATAGGTATAATTGGGTTAACATATTTCCTAACAAGTATAATCAATGAATTCAAAGATTTAGTGCCATTTGTAAGAGTCTTCATCCTTTGTAAACATTGTGCAACAATAGTTGTGCTTGACCTCTGCTATTGCCATTGTAACATTACTTGCAACATGTATTCGTATTGGATTGCTGTATGAAATGTTCTTGCCTTTGTCTTCCTTAATATATAATGCCACTATAGCACAATCTGTAACATCTGTACATAATGTATTCTACCTAATGTGAAATGATCTTTTCTATATCTCCAGCTTGGGTCATGGCAGTATAGGGTTATTTGACCTACCTCCCTGTTTAAAAGTGTTTGACTAGCTAACTTACTAACTAATTAACTACACAGACAGTGCAGTAATTCCTGGTTTGAGACAACACAATTAAAATGTAATAGTAGAAATATAATGTATAACGTAACGAAAACAGAGGTAGTATTGGAAGAGTAGATTTTCATTTGCTTCTACAGACACTGAAATAATTCCATCTAAAATCTGTCTTTATATACTGCAAACTCTGGGTTTAAGACAGGAGGACTACAGAGGGGAAGTGCTATGACTAGTAATCAGGAATTCAGTGATTTGGCTAGGGCTATGGGCATGATTGAGTAATGCGTCAAGGTCTGGGCTGGTTTGCGTTTTAGTGATTTTTTTCCACTAGGTGTTAAGAGCTACGGGAAACAACTTTTTTTCTCCATTTTTCTGGCAGACATATTGATAAGTAGTCCGATTGGAATTGTGAAGTTAGGCGCATATAAAACTCCCTGTTCAGAGACACCTTTGAGAGTGGAGGTAATCTCCAGCTTTGATATGAACTGAGTTTTTGATTAGTTGGAGCTGGAGGACATTTAATTTCTGTTGATGGTTATGTATATTATGCTGTGCTGATAATGCCAGTGTCATGTGTTAAGCCTCAGAACACTTCTTTTTGAAATACAGATCTAATGTATACATAATACATACAGCTAAGCCAAAACATTGGGTGGGACTATTGCAGAAGCAGACTGAGTTTCATTTTTCTCTTTAGGCTTAGAATAATACCTTACTAAGTCTGTCATACACTACAGTGCTTTTTTTTTTGGGGGGGGGACAGGCATTGCGAAGTAAGAAGTACATGCAATGGGGCTTGATGGTAGGAAAGTGCAGTCATCACTGATATGGAATTTAGTAATTTAAGGTCTGACAGTTTGTTTTTCTTCCATTAGATGAAGGCAATTTTTATATTAAGGGCAAACAAAACAACTATTTTTTTTTTGCAGCTTTGTAGCATGACTGTGAAGTAAGACAAATAAAAATGTTAGTCAGGCCCGCCCTCTAGTCCCTACCTCTATCCTATCATAAAGACAAGTGATATACCTTAAGAAGACTGAGGGGTTAGTTGTGGCTTGGAATAAAGTTTTGTTAATAGTTGATCTGGATGTTTCTATTGATGTAAATAGGATCTGGGGCATAATAATGAATCTAATGATTTGTTTGTTGTTGTTGTGATTAGGTCTGAGGCTTCAAGTTATTCTAAGCTTTTCTTGGAGAGCTTATGGATAATTTTATTTATTTAGTAAGTTTTTTATTAGAAATGTTCTTACATGCTGCTGGATGGTGAAAATGTTTGAAGGCTACTTGAGTAACAGTTGGGTGAGCTGGAATAAAAGACAGATATATTGGGTTAGGCTGAAAAAGAGGAGAGGAAATATGGATGAGACATTGTCGTTATAGAACAAGAGTCTGGCTAAGGTAGCTTTGAAATGGTGGGAGGAATGGTGGTGGTGTGACTAATAAACTTAACAATATGCATCATCGTCATCATCATCATCCATCATCCATCATCATCAGATGGTGTTAAAAGGTTATGGAGGAAATAATGGAGGTTATATGGCAAAGAGATGGCAGATAGAGAGTCTGTGTTGGTTACATTTCTAGTAATCATTTTAAATTGAGTTGCTGGCTACTGAGACTTGTCTGCATATATCAACTGGACACAAGCTGATTTAAGTATATTTTCTGCACTTATTTAAGATTTGAGTGAGTAAATATTGTGTGTCTTGGATTCAGTAAATATTGTGTCTCTGAATCTCTGCAGTTAGCCATCTGAGCTCACTGAAAGTTGTTAGACTGCTTTGAAATTCCTTTGTTAGTGTTAATTAGCTTGGGGGTTTCTGCTAGCATTAAAATCTGTGTTGGTTACATTTCTAGTAATCATTTTAAATCGAGTTGCTGGCTACTGAGACTTGTCTGCATATATCAGCTGGACACAAGCTGATTTAAGTATATTTTCTGCACTTATTTAAGATTTGAGTGAGTAAATATTGTGTGTCTTGGATGCAGTAAATATTGTGTCTCTGAATCTCTGCAGTTAGCCATCTGAGCTCACTGAAAGTTGTTAGACTGCTTTGAAATTCCTTTGTTAGTGTTAATTAGCTTGGGGGCTTCTGCTAGCATTAAAATCTGTGTTGGTTACATTTCTAGTAATCATTTTAAATCGAGCTGCTCACTACTGAGACTTGTCGGCATATATCAACTGGACACAAGCTGATTTAAATATATTTTCTGCACTTATTTAAGATTTGAGTGAGTAAATATTGTGTGTCTTGGATTCAGTAAATATTGCGTCTCTGAATCTCTGCAGTTAGCCGTCTGAGCTCACTGAAAGTTGTTAGACTGCTTTGAAATTCCTTTGTTAGTGTTAATTAGCTTGGGGGCTTCTGCTAGCATTAAAATCTGTGTTGGTTACATTTCTAGTAATCATTTTAAATCGAGCTGCTGGCTACTGAGACTTGTCGGCATATATCAACTGGACACAAGCTGATTTAAATATATTTTCTGCACTTATTTAAGATTTGAGTGAGTAAATATTGTGTGTCTTGGATTCAGTAAATATTGCGTCTCTGAATCTCTGCAGTTAGCCGTCTGAGCTCACTGAAAGTTGTTAGACTGCTTTGAAATTCCTTTGTTAGTGTTAATTAGCTTGAGGGTTTCTGCTAGTATTAAAATCTGTGTTGGTTACTGTTAGAAAATGTGTATTTGAATACATGAGAAATGCTAGTTTAAAAGCAAAGTAGTATATAATGCATTTTATTCTATTAATCATATAACAGTACAAATTAATTCATGTGTAAATGTAAGTAGTTTTGAAACTGCAGTGTGGCTTGAAGCAAAGCTGATCTCTGACCCTGGCAGAATGCTAGCTTAGCAGGTTTGATGTTTATGCTTTTCACAAGTGATTATCTGCTGGGTCAGGAAATTAAATGTGTGAAATAATGAAATCTTCTGCTCTTTCCTGTTGGAATGATTTGTCCTTGTATATGTGTTACTAAGATAGCACGCAGCTGTGTGAGAAAGTGTAACAGAGAACAAAGACGTGCATTAAAAACTGAAGCTGCTATTGTATTCGAACTGATATGAAACCTTGAACAAGTAACTTTACAGAAAGATATTATGACTGACCAGCTGGATAGCAAGGCCGTATTGTATCTAGAGGAAAAGTTTTTTAAAATATACAGCATCAGCAGATCTAATGAATGAAGAATTGTAAGCTAGAGTGATGTAGATGCCCTGTGACATATCACGTCAGTAAGGTGGGCATAGCTTAAATGTTAAACCTATATAAAATTGTGTGCTTCCTGTTTCATGTCAGACAAAATTCTGTACTTGTACATTTTTTGCCTCCTGGTGTACACTAGTAAACTTTTGAATCTGAACCTCCTGTGTATTGAATTCTTAATTTTATTTAACAGTTTGGTCCTTCTTAGCCGGAAAATTCCCTCAGACAGCTGCAGATCAGAGTCTACCGGTGGTCGAATACTGCGCAGGAGAAATTACCGAAACGGTTCTTCTTGGGTGAATAGACCTCCGACTGAATTGTCGTTTAAAGAGGCTGGCCACTTTCTGATCTGTGGCCGAAGAGTGGACATTGGACAGTTCAATACCGGAGGCTCAGGTAGGAAGAATTTGCCTTTTTTCTGTTTTAGATCAGGGACTAGGTTACAGTATATTGTTGTCAAGATTTGTTTTGCAGATCAGGGACAAAAGGAAGTACTGTATATTTGGTCATAGATCAGGGTAACAGAATAAGGTAGGCAGTTATTCTAGATAAACTGTAAACAGGAACTGAGAACTTGATATCACGTGATAAAAAAGGGTTACGTAACATTTTCTTTGACATGGGTAATCAGTGCACTAAAAGCTAGCAAGAACCGCCCCTAACCGAAGATGCAAAATACATGCAATTACAACGTTCTGATAACGTTAGGTATTATACGAAATGGGTTAGTAAATATGAATTTAATGGTAAACTAGATAAAACTTCACTAGTTAAACTCCTTAAACAGCTTAAATCTGATGCAGGAGGTCAGGCAAAAAAGCAACGCCAACTAGGCATTCCTCAAGCACACAGGTGGATTGAGGAAGCAAATCGTAGAGAACAGAAGCTTAAAAATTCAAAAACATTATTTTTAGACAAAGAGGATAATAACTTGGTAATAGCAACAGCTCCTCCTCCTCCTCCCTTACCCCCTCCCTTACCCTTTTCAGGATATGAAGCGAGTGGACAGGCTGGTCCGCCTCCGCGTTATCCTGAAGTTTCAGCAAGACCACAACCATTTGTTAGAGATCCTATTGAAACTAGGTCCCGAACATGTAAAACACATAGGGACACAGAATCATACCAAGTAGAGAGAAATCTACAGGATGAGAGTGAGGAAGAAATATGCCCACTTATAGAAGTTCCAAATCCTCAGGCAGGACAGGAAGGGCAGGACCCAACACTCTTAGTATATAGACCGTGGACACCGGAGGACATCCGGAAGGCTACTGAGAGAATCCCCCATCCGAAAGTTAATTTTACGAAATTTTTAGAAGATTTGCAAGGCATGAGGTTGAGTTACCACTTGAATGGGGAAGAAGTAGAAAAAGTAGTAAGACAAATTATAGGTCCAGATTGGCACATGATTTTGGCACCTGGAATCCTCGTAATGCAGAGCTTAGACCACTCCCACATAGTGACGCAGAGTTAGACAACAGAGTGAAAGGTCTGACAGACCGAATCTCTGAGAAATGGAAACCTAGAGCAGACTGGACTTGCATTAATCAATGCATACAACAGGAAAATGAGACAATAGATGGATATTATACTAGATTATTAGAATGTTTTAATAATCATAGCGGTATGTCGGTTCCTGAGAACCAAACGAATGATTCCCCGTATGAACGACAATTAAAAAATGCATTTTTGAAAGGTTGCATTGCACCTATTAGTAGCTTCATTACGAAGCATATGATAGACCATCGAACAGGGAGGCTACAAGCCTTACTTGAATACGCTAGACATGCTGAAAGACATTTTAATAGCAAAAAGAAAAAGAAGGCGCAAGTCTTCACTGCTAAAGACGGAGCTGAAGTATTTGTATTACAGTCAGGTAAAAAGGGCAAGAAGAATGCCCAGGGAAACAAACAGTCTGACAAACGATCAGAAGATTTTGAAGAAAGGAAAAAGAAAGGTGAATGCTTCAAGTGCGGGAAAAAGGGACATCTAGCAAGGGATTGTAGGCAAAACAAAAAGGTAATTACAGAAGATAAGGGAGATGAGGACTGACTATATGATAGTGAGGATACATCAAGTGAAAGTCAGAAATCATCAGGAAAAGTTAATAAACAAAAAGCAAATGTAAATGTGATAGAGGGAGTTGAGGAAGTGCAAGTAGATATGGATGGTGAAGAAAGTGAAATTTTGGACTTAGCATTATTGAGCTTAGAGCTCTACTTGGCAGATACGAAACCGGAAGTTACACTTCTGGTGGAGGGAAGGGAAGTCAAATTCCTGTGTGACTCAGGAGCATCACAGACTTTGATACACCCCTCATACCAGAACATTCAGAATCACCTGATTATATACTACTAAAAGCCGCGAATGGACAGCTGTACAGGGAACCACTTTCCCATGATATAGCAATAACTGACCCTGTTTCAGGTATGACCCAGAAAAGTAAAATAGTTGTTTCTGCAAAGTGTCCAGTAAACCTATTGGGCAGGGACCTTATGCAGATATTTGGCATAGCAGTAGTTCCAACTGTACAAGGTATGGAGGCACAGAGACAAATGGATACCTTTGTAGTGCGACCGGAGGGTGAAACCTTTTACTGGTACAGCCAGGACCTAGTCACGACTGGTCCAGGGGCAGTAACTGAGGAACTGATGCATGTAGCCATCAGTAAAGCCCCCTCCCTTGACACTGATCAACAGCATTTGTTACACTGTACTCTATACTACTGTACTACACCAGGACCTGATAGAGAGTATGAGCAAGAATTGTTTAGAAATCGTGCAACTAGATTGGTTTTGCGTACTTTGTACTGGGATACTGAGGGGAACAGTGTAGTTAGCTGTTCATTACCTCAAGAATTCCTTGCATTGTATAGATCAAATCGGTTACCACATGTTAGCTTGACAAAAAACAAAAGTGTCAAATGGGCAGATTTAGGAGAAAAAGTAACAAGATGGGAGAAACAAACTGATTTAGAACTATCAGAACAAGGGATACAAAAACAAAAACTGAATTGGTTGACACAGACACATCCAGCTGTACACTTGCAATCTAGCGAGGACAGCTGATTAGCATTTTTATTAGAAGAAGAAGAAAAGGCTTTATGTGAAATTCCAATAACTCTTTGGTCGACAGGCAAGTCAGATGTAGGACTTATTCAAACAGCAGGACCAGTTACAATTACCCCAAAGTTAGCTTTTAGACCACAGAAAAGACAATACCCTTTGAGAAAGGATGCAGAAATAGGAATTAAGCCTATAATAGCAGCATTACTCAAAGAAGGAGTACTGGTAGAATCTCCTGATTCACCATGTAATACACCCCTATTTCCTGTTAAAAAAGCAAACGGGGAATGGCGGATGGTACAAGATTTACAGGCTGTAAATAATGCAGTAATACCTAGAGCACCTACGGTGCCAGACCCACATACTTTGTTAAACGATTTAGAACCACAACAGAAGTATTTCTCTGTGGTAGATATTAGCAATGCTTTCTTTTCAATACCTATACATCCTGATAGTCAATATTGGTTTGCATTTACATTTCAGGGTAAAAGGTATACGTATACTCGACTACCACAAGGATATTGTGAGAGTCCAACAATATTTGCACAAGAAATGGCTAGCAACCTGGCAGGGTTTACCCCACCGGGAGGTAGTCAAATTCTACTTTATGTAGATGACATCTTGCTAGCAGCCCCCACCCAGCAGCAGTGCAGGGAGGATACTGTAGCATTATTGAAATTTTTAGCAACACAAGGGCACAAAGTAAACAAAAGTAAGTTACAACTTTGGAAAGAACAAGTTAGATACCTAGGATATGTAATATCCAGTGAAGGTAGAATACTAGATGAGGAAAGAAAAACAGCAATTTTGCAAGCACCCAAGCCAATGACCAAGAAAGAAATGATGTCTTTCTTAGGTACAACTAATTTTTGTCGGAGCTGGATACCAAATTATGCTTTGGAATCTGCTCCACTGACTGACTTGATATATAAGACACCAATGGCAGCACAAGATATCTTACAATGGACAACCGAAGCAGAAACGGCTTTCTGCAGGTTGAAGCAGTTGATAGCTTCTTCATTAGTTTTAGGACTTCCAAATTATCATAAACGTTTTTTTCAGACCGTGGATTGTAAGCAAGGATATATGACGTCAGTATTGACGCAACAACATGGGGACAAGCAGCGCCCCATAGCCTACTATTCATCACAGTTAGACCCAGTGGCGCGATCTTTGCCTCACTGTGTACAAGCAGTAGTTGCAGCCGCAATGGAAGTACAGGCTTCGGCCTCAGTGGTGTTATTACACCCTCTCACGTTGAGAGTGCTTCATGCAGTTGCAATAATTTTACTGCAAGAGAAAGTGGCATACCTTTCTCCTGCTAGACATCTTTCATGTATGACTATACTGCTGAGCCAACCTCATATGACAATTGAACGATGTACGACATTGAATCCATTAACATTACTTCCAACTCCTGTGGAGGGCACACCACACAGCTGCCTGCAGGAAATTGAACAGTTAGCTTTACCTAGACAAGATCTTACAGATATGCCCTTGGACAATGCTGAGGTGACATATTACGTGGACGGCTCATGCAGAAGGGGTCCTACAGGGAAGAATCTGGTGGGGTATGCAGTAGTTACAGACACTGAAATTTTAGAAGCTCAATCCTTACCACACAACGTATCTGCACAAGCAGCAGAATTGATAGCTTTAACGAGGGCATGTACTTTAGCAAAAAACAAGTGTGTGAACATATATACTGATAGTCAATATGCTTTTTCTACAGTACATGTATTTGCACAACAATGGAAAAATAGAGGAATGATAACATCTAGTGGAAAACCTATTAATCATGCGCAATTTATTTTGGAGTTATTAGAATCTATTCAGTTACTTACCAAAGTAGCTATTTGTAAATGTGTAGCTCATACAAAACAGCAGGATAAGATTTCGAAAGGCAATGCATGAGCTGATGCAGCTGCAAAGCAAGCAGCCTCAGACTCAGAAACTGAACTTTTAAATGAGGAATTACAACCCCCTGAGATTTTAGATTTAGACATGTTAAAAACAATGCAGATGCTTACTGCAAAAGCAGAAAAACAAAAAATGGGTAAAACGAGGTGCAATTCTTGAGAATGGACTGTACATTTCCAAAGAAAGAAAACCGATATTGCCGTCTAATTTATTTAGATATGCAGCTTTGTTGAGCCATGGGCAGTGCCATGTCTTAACAGGGGGGATGGTACAGTTAGTAAATCGAATATTCCAAACATATGGATACACAAATTACACAAAAAAATTTTGTGCAGCTTGTCATACTTGTAACAAGCATCACGCACAAGGGGCATTTAAAACCAAGCATACCCGTTCCATACTATTTGTATGGATTTCATAGAATTGAATAAATGTGAAGGGAAAAAGTTTTGTTTAGTTATTGTAGACATGTTTTCTAAATGGGTAGAAGCTTTTCCAACCAAAAACCCGGATGCAGCAACAGTGGCAAAAGCCCTGATAAAAGAAGTAATCCCTAGATTTGGCATTCCGGAGAGGATTTATAGTGACAATGGCACACATTTTGTAAATCAGACGATTCACCAGCTTGGGAGATTTTTTGGTATCTCCTTAAAGAACCATTGTGCTTACCACCCACAGTCAGCAGGACTGGTGGAAAGGTACAATGGTACCCTGAAAAATAAGTTAAGGAAACTAGTTGAGGAAACCCAAAAGAACTGGATATACTGTATGCCTTTAACACTGCTGAGTATGAGAACGGTTCCAAATGTAAAGGGTTTGACTCCCTTTGAAATTGTTTTTGGGAGAGCATATTATGTGCCTCAGTGGAAAGCTCTCATGCCTGCAGAGCAAGAGGCTGACAGTTCATTAGCTAGTTATATGAGGAAACTGTTAACAAATAAATCTGTTTTGCAGTTTAACTCTTTTTCAGATAAGGAACAGACCAGACCGGTGGAAGCAGTCTTGGCCCCAGGGTCATGGATCTGGCTAAAAGTGACGAAAAGGAAGAATTGGGCGAGTCCAAAGTGGGAGGGACCGTACCAGGTTCTGTTGGCAACGCCTACTGCAGTTAGAGTGGCCGAGAGGACGTCCTGGGTTCATTTAACGCATTGTAAACCGGTAAAGAACTTTCAACTTGATAAAAACTTTGTGACTGATACACAACCAGACCGAGATGGCCAAAAACAAAGTGAATAGACGTTTAGATCAACCCCAGAGATGTTGCATAATCATTTTGTTGAGTGTACATTTATTAACTGTAATTGTGACAATTTTCCTCTTGCTGTGGTTTATCCTACACACAACCACACAAGTGAAAGTGGGAAGGCGTGATGAAACGTCTACAGACTGGCATCCAAATTTTAACACATACCTGGCCATGAAACGTGTATATGCAGAGACTATGAACATTTCAAATTGCTGGGTTTGTACAGCTATACCGACAGCATATGGAGGACTGATAATGTCCGCTGTCCCTTTGGGGATAAATGAGACTTGGGAGAATTTACTTTTCGACACAGGAACTGTGAGATCACAGGACAAAATAGCTTTATTTTTACCTGTCACACAAAAAGGAATTGTATGTTTTTTCAAAAATGACACTCTCCAGGTGGGCTGGAGCAATTGTAATATAACCATATCTTACCAATGTTATATTAAGAATAGTAATGGCAATACTTTTTGCAATACTAATGTTGACTCGTATTTGAACTCATTGAAAACAACTGTGAGTGACATTCAAAAAAATCCAGTTTTGTTTAAACAATTGTCAGTTATAGATCAGAAAATGTTTCATGCAGGGCTGATGCGCATTAGTACTAAAGTAGAAAACTGTTATTTTATTTGTGGGAAAAAGGCATATAAATGGTTACATGAGAATTGGTCTGGCAGTTGTTTTTTGGGTTACTTGGTTCTGGCAATAAGACATACTGCAGAATTGCCTTTGGGTAAGATACGAAACGTAAGAGAAACAGCCCGAAAATCCGAAGGTCCAGTTAAAAAACCTGTGAATCCAGTTGGAAAGATCGAAGCTGGCTGGAAAGACCATAATTCAGTAAAAGACAAAAGCGAATTGACTCATATGGACTTGAGTGACAGTGTTATATTCTGGGCAGGAATATTCCCAGCCTATGGAGCAGTCAAATCAATCTGGGAGCTGAGGAAGTTGTTGAAACTTCTCGAAGTAATGAGTAATGCAACTTTTTCCGCCCTAGAACTGGTGACTGAGGAACTGAATGCAATGAGAACTATAGTGCTACAAAATCGGATGGCTCTTGACTTCACCCTAGCGGTGAGAGGTGGTACGTGCGCACTTATCAAAGAAGAATGCTGTGCTTATATTCCTGACAATCGTCATGAGATAAATAACCACCTAGAGGTAATTCAGCAAGTATCAGCCATGACTGAACCAGGCCCAAACCCACTGATGGACTTTTTCCAGAATCTATTTGGGGGGTGGGGTTCCATCCTAATGTATATTCTGATTGCCATTTGTGTGGGTATACTCCTAATAGGAGCATGTGTTTGCTGTGGAATTCCCTGCATGAAAAGATTAATCAAAGATTTTGTTGATGTATCTGTTACTGAAACCTTTTACCAAGATATTGAGATTGAAAGATTGATCTCGGATGACGCTTTCTCTGAAGTATAGATTGAGTGACTCACCTAGCTGAAAATCCTGAGTGGAAAAGGCTAGGAGATGAAATTACACTATGCATACTTCAAAATAGAATAAAAAAGTATTAATAGGGGGGAAAATGTTAGAAAAATGTGTATTTGAATACATGAGAAATGCTAGTTTAAAAGCAAAGTAGTATATAATGCATTTTATTCTATTAATCATATAACAGTACAAATTAATTCATGTGTAAATGTAAGTAGTTTTGAAACTGCAGTGTGGCTTGAAGCAAAGCTGATCTCTGACCCTGGCAGAATGCTAGCTTAGCAGGTTTGATGTTTATGCTTTTCACAAGTGATTATCTGCTGGGTCAGGAAATTAAATGTGTGAAATAATGAAATCTTCTGCTCTTTCCTGTTGGAATGATTTGGCCTTGTATATGTGTTACTAAGATAGCACGCAGCTGTGTGAGAAAGTGTAACAGAGAACAAAGACGTGCATTAAAAGACTGAAGCTGCTATTGTATTCGAACTGATATGAAACCTTGAACAAGTAACTTTACAGAAAGACATTATGACTGACCAGCTGGATAGCAAGGCCGTATTGTATCCAGAGGAAAAGTTTTTTAAAATATACAGCATCAGCAGATCTAATGAATGAAGAATTGTAAGCTAGAGTGATGTAGATGCCCTGTGACATATCACGTCAGTAAGGTGGGCATAGCTTAAATGTTAAACCTATATAAAATTGTGTGCTTCCTGTTTCATGTCAGACAAAAATTCTGTACTTGTACGTTTTTTGCCTCCTGGTGTACACTAGGAAACTTTTGAATCTGAACCTCCTGTGTATTGAATTCTTAATTTTATTTAACAGTTACATTTCTAGTAATCATTTTAAATCGAGTTGCTGGCTACTGAGACTTGTCTGCATATATCAACTGGACACAAGCTGATTTAAGTATATTTTCTGCACTTATTTAAGATTTGAGTGAGTAAATATTGTGTGTTTTGGATTCAGTAAATATTGTGTCTCTGAATCTCTGCAGTTAGTTCCCCACCCCCCTCCCTGTTTCTTGTTGTGGTGTTAATCTTGGTGGCTTTGGAATTGCCCGCCCCTGCTGTAAATCTCTTTACACTCCTCCTGGACCCATCTCATTCGCTCACTCAGCTGAGTACAGTGAGATCATATTTTGATTTTGGATACTCTTACCAGTCCCATCTCCTCTGCGGTGTACAGAGAGAGCACTTGGGAAGGGCATTCCCCTATAGTATCTTAATCTGCTCTGTTTCCTCCATCTCAAAAAAAAAAAAAAAAAAAAAATTTGCACTTCATCTGCCTTACTGTATTTGTGTTTCTTCCTACTTTATTACCTTATTTTGCTTTTGCCTCTTTTAAAAGTACTCAATTAAATGTATTCTGCTGCCTTTATTACTGCTTGTTAGTAGCCTGATTAAATTGTAACTGTTATTCTAAGGCTCTTGGTTTAAGCACTTGTGCTTCAAACCAGTTGTTTTACATTAAGAAGGTTTGTGGTCTGCACTGTTGTGGCAGGACAGGTAGCGTACATCCTTCTAAGTTGGGAACTGCTGATTGAAGGCTCGGTGTCTGTTATTCTAAAAGTGTATTAGTTCTATGTTAAGGACTTGGGCTTCAGGCCAGTTATTTTACATTAAGAAGGTTTGTGGTCTGCACTCTTGTGGGAGGAGAGGCTAGATTCTGCCCTTCTGAGCTGGAAATTTCTGGTTAAAGGCTTATTGCGCATGCTCACTTGAACTGTTTCTTTCTGAAATCGGTACGCCTTGTTTGCTGTAGCATAGACTAGATTAAGGCCGGCTGGATCTAGCTTTGTTTGTATGAATTGTGCACTGACCCAGGCCATCTTTTTTGGAGAAGGTTTCTCTGTACCCTAGTGGCAGGACTGTGCAGTTAGAACTTGTCTGATTGAAGACTGCTGGAACAGGGCTCAGTTTTAAGCTTTTTAACTGGTTAATTGGGTAAAGTGTTGTTTTGATTGTATCTGCTCTATTTTCTGGAAAAAAAATATATATACTTGTTTCTCGCCTTTCTGAACTAGTATAGTCCAGTTTTCATGTTATTGCTGAATCCAGGGTTGTGTTACAAGTTTCTGTGTTGCCATACCTTACTTGGATAGAAGGAAGTTTCTCTGTTCACCTGTGAGAGAGGGGAGCTTTGAGCAGGCTATCTGTCCCTGGAGGAGTGGTTTCAGCCCAGAAGTTAGTAGTTTATTGGCCTTTTTGGGTTAATTTTGATTGTATCTGGTCTATTTTCTGAAAAAAAAAATATACTTGTTTCCCACCTTTCTGAGCTAGTATAGTCCAGTTTTCAGGTTATTGCTGAATCCAGGGCTGTGTTACAAGTTTCTGTGTTGCCATTACCTTACTTGGATAGAAGGAAGTTTCTCTGTTCACCTGTGAGAGAGGGGAGCTTTGTGCAGACTATCTGTCCCTGGAGGAGTGATTTCAGCCCAGAAGTTAGTAGTTTATTGGCAATTTTTGGGCTAATTTCTATCTCTTTCACTTCCCTGCTATAAAAACCTCATTTGCACAGTTTTTACGCTTGTATTCCGCTCAGCAAGTGCCTTCCAGGTGTTCTGCAGAGTCTACAGCAGCAGAGAGACAAAGGAGTGACTTTTGAGTGATTACGTATCACTTTTCTGCTTTTCTTGCTGTCTTAACTAATTCCGCCTAAAACGCCAGTTTTTTTTTAGCGAATCTGTGATTTAAAAAGTTTGTTATTGTATACAACTCTGCACAGCTCCTCGTGGTGTCCTGCAGAGTGATACAGGCAACAGAGAGACCCAAGAGAGACTTTTCCAGATTTAAGTATTTTTTTTTTCGTTTTTTTGCTCGGACTGCCTTTTCCCACCTAAAAAGCGAATTTCTAACTGATCTGTGCTTTAAAAAGTTTAAATTGCATTTGCCTTCTGCTTTTTACAGTCTTCGCACTTGTTTTATATCAATTTAAGTCATTTTTGTACTGTATAACTGTTGTAGGCTACACACTAAAGTGCGCTAGCCTGTTTATAGCATTTACAGTGTTTTCTGTGTGTTTTTCTGCTGTTTCCTGAAAAAAAAATTCTCTTTTCCCGCCTTTGCTGAACTAGATTAGTCCAGATTTCAGGTTTTGCTGAATTCTGGACTGTGGTACAGTTTCCTGTGTTGCCCATATCCTTACTTGGATAGGATGAAGCTTCTCTGTTCACCAGTGAGAGTGGGGAGCTTTGAGCAGCCTATCTGTCCCTGGAGGAGTGGTCTCAGCCCTGAAACTAGTAGCTTATTGGCCATTTTGGGTCAATTCCTATCTCTTTCAGTTTCCCTGCTTTAAAACCCGCATTTGCGCGGTTTGCGCCAGTATACAACTCCACACAGCTCCTCGTGGTGTCCTGCAGAGTGATACAGGCAACAGAGAGACCCAAGAGAGACTTTTCTAGATTTAAGTATTTTTTCTCTGTTTTTTTGCTCCGACTGCCTTTTCCCACCTAAAAAGTGAATTTCTAATTGTTCTGTGCTTTAAAAAGTTTAAATTGCATTTGCCTTCTGCTTTTTACAGTTTTTGCACTTGTTTTATATCAATTTAAGTGATTTTGGTATTGTGTAACTGTTGTAGGCTACACACCAAAGTGTGCTAGCCTGTTTATAGCATTTACAGTGTTTTCTGTGTGTTTTTCTGCTGTTTCCTGAAAAAAACAAAAAAAAAAAATTTTCTTTTCCCGCCTTTGTTGAACTAGATTAGTCCAGATTTCAGGTTTTGCTGAATTCCGGACTGTGGTATAGTTTCCTGTGTTGCCCATATCCTTACTTGGATAGGAGGAAGCTTCTCTGTTCACCAGTGAGTGTGGGGGGGAGCTTTGAGCAGCCTATCTGTCCCTGGAGGAGTGGTCTCAGCCCTGAATCTAGTAGCTTATTGGCCGCTCTGGGTCAATTCCTATCTCTTTCAGTTTCCCTGCTTTAGAACCCGCGGTTGTGTGGTTTTGCATGATTTTGCGCATAGCGCAGCATCGGGCAGCACCGCTTAAATGGGTTTAAACTATTCCCGGCTCCACAAAGTCTGCTCTTCACTTTTTCCCTTAGAACTGTTCTAAATCTAAAAGTAAGCACTCTATTTTCATTCTAAAGCCCTGCAGTTGCTCGTATAAGTAATCTTATAAGTAAGCACTAATAAACTAAAGCACTACACCCTCTTATACTCCCTTTAAGTACTTGGCTCCCTATTGGTCCTTTTTGATCAGTCAAAAAGTAGTTCCTTATACTATTCTGGCATGTCCAAAAGTCAGTTTCGGGTTTACTCTCCAGTCCAGCTGGTGAATCTGGGAATCTTGAGGCAATGTTACAACTGCCTTATGTACACAGACCACCCTCTCCTCCTCCTAACAAGCTAAAATATATGTGAGAAATGCAACTATATAGCCAAACTGGAGGCTGAGCTCTCTCAACCCAATACTGGCGCAGTCAGTCAGGAGGAGAAGGTAACCACACACACCACAAATCCAGTCTCACATAGACCTATCGCAACAGAAAACCAAACACATGAACACACAAAAACATACTCGGAGGCTCTAAATAAAAATCTGCCCAAGCAGCAGAGACCTCCAAAGCAGACATCCAAGCAACCGCTACCCCACAACAATACCCACATATCACATAGTTTACAAAGTCAGTGTGCCACACAGTCACAGCCCTTAAGGCTAAACAACACACCTAATACACTTGTAATAGGTGACTCTATTGTCAGACACACTGACGTCCCACTCACCAGGCTGAACAAGGAGAAGGTCACCGTAAGCTGCCTGTCGGGTGCCAGGATCCGCCACATAACACAAGCACTCAGGTCACTCCAAAGCAAGTACAAATATGACCGTCATTGTCCATGCTGGTGTGAATGACCTGAGATGTACCTCCCTGGACTACATGAAAAGAGACATAGAGGAGCTCTTTGATCATGTAGCCCAGGCCGGTATGACCCTGACCTTGAGTAGCATCTTACCCTCACCAAGAATGATGCCACAGTATAAAGACAAAATGATCAATTTTAACAATTGGCTAAAGTATTGGTGTCATTCAAAGGGGATCCAGTGTCTGTCAGCCTGGGATGACATGCTCGACAAGCCACGTTGCTTCGCTAGAGACGGCTTGCACCTGTCACCCCTGGGCTTTCGAATACTGGCTAAGGCTCTTGCCACCCCCATAGTGCCTTTTTTAGGCAAGGCTCAAAAGACAAACCCACCTCCATAGACAACACAAAGAAAAAGAAACTAAGGGTAATGCTGCTCAACGCCAGAAGTCTAAACCTCAAGATGCATGCACTCGAGGCTCTCCTCAGTATGGAGAATATTGATATCTGTGCAGTAACAGAAACCTGGTTCAAGGCTTCCGAGAGCACCCCAGCACTACCAGGTTATACCTCATACCATACTTTTCGGCCCCGAAACTCAGGCCGAACCACAAAAGGAGGGGGGAGTATCCATATTCATCAAAGATACCCACACCTCCAGATTAGTGGCAATGCATGAAGCATCGGAGACCATCCATGTGCAACTAACAGTGGGCAAAACTGCCTTTCAGTTTGTAGCCTGCTACAGACCACCCTCCCAAACTCAGGAACCCCACTCGGCTTTCCTGAGAACACTGGAGAATATGAAGGTCTCTCCAAACACCATTATATTGGGTGACTTCAACTACCCAAACATAGACGGGGAGCACTACTCAAGCCCCAACACCCTCGCCCAACGGTTCCTAGAATTTATAAACTCAAATGCTATGGAACAACTGGTCACCACTCCCACAAGATGGGAAAACGTATTGGACATGATCATCACCAACATGGGGACTCTGTGTTCCATACCAGAGGTATACTCCTCATTGGTAAGATCTGACCATAAATTAATCTCACTGACATCCATATCCCGTCTCCACCCCCAGCCAAGGAAACCATGGTGAAGAACTTCTCAAAAGCAAACTTCACACTTCTCAAAACCAAGGTGGAATCCTTCAAAGCCCCCGGGCCAGTGGAAAATACAGCCCAAACTGCAGAATCCTTTGCAAATGCTTTCTATGGACACCTACAGGAATGCATGGATCGTGCTATCCCAAATAAAACCAAGACTCATTCCTCCAAAGGCAGAAGACCTGTCTGGTGGACCCCAGCCATAAATAAGCTATACAACAGAAGGAGGAAGCTACTACATGATGGAGCAAAATCCCAAAAAGGGAAGGCATCTCTGATCAGTACTAGCAAGAAACTACGATCCCTCATAAAATCATCTAAGGCCAGCTTCGAAAGAAAAATTGCACAAGATGCTAAAGATAATCACAAGGCCTTCTTTAGTTATGTCAGGAACCTGGGTGGCAACTCCCAGATATGCTCTGAGTTAGTTCAAAATGACAAAAAATACACTGAACCCACAGACATTGCCAACATCCTGGCAGACAGGTTCAGTGCAAACTTCTCCCCCCCCTCCCCAAAAGAGCAAATGTCTATCCCAGCAGAGTGTAGCCTCCCTGACATCACAGATGCACAGGTGAGAGCTGCCCTCTCCAAAGCAAAAAACACAGCATCAATGGGACCGGACGGTGTCCCGGGCTGCGTCTTACACGAACTCCAAGAAGAATTGAACCCTCACATAAAGTCACTGTTCATTCTCAGCCTTACTACAGGATATGTACCCAAGGAATGGCGTACAGCAACAGTGGTCCCACTCCACAAAGGTGGTGCCACAACGGACCCCGGAAACTATCGCCCTATAAGCCTGACTAGCCTGGTCTGCAAAGCCATGGAGCGTATCATCATGAAACTCATAAACAAAGACATTGGGAAGCTCCAAACACTGGATCCTACCCAATTCGGCTTTGTTAAGGGCAGATCTTGCATCTTGAACCTGGTCGACTTCTTTGAAACAGTCACCAAGGCCATAGATGAAGGGAAGGTAGTCCACACAGCCTACCTGGACCTCGCAAAAGCCTTCGACACAATACCCCACTCGGGCATCATAAATAAGCTCACCAGCTTAAATATCAACCCCTATGTCACAAGATGGTATGCAAACTGGCTCAGGGATAGAACCCACATGGTCAGAATTGCAGGTGCCATATCAGACTCTAAACCAGTTACAAGTGGCGTCACACAAGGCTCAGTCCTGGGACCTCTCTTGTTCGGTATATATTTCTCTGAGGTACAGGCTAACATGGGAGGACTATGGCTGACCAAGTTCGCAGATGACTGCAAATTGGGTGCCATAATCGACTCGCCGACTGACACAAGCATCCTCCAAAAGGGTCTCATCGAGATGGATAACTGGTGCCAGAGCCATGGCCTAAAGTTAAATGCCAAAAAGTGCATAGTCATCCCCTTTGGGAAAAACAAAGTGCCCACAAATTACCACATAGGTGGTAATCCATTAAGTACGGAAGAAGTAATTAGGGATTTGGGGACCCAAGTAGATAGCAATCTCTCCTTTGACAATCACGTTGCCAAAGTGGTTAGAAAGACCTTCTATATAGCCCACCTTATCACGAAAGGGTTCACATCTAGATCAAGAGAGGTCATTGTGCCCCTCTACTCATCACTCATCAGGCCCATAATTGAATACAATGCCCCATTTGGGATGTACCTTACCCGACACCTGCAGCAACTGGAAAGACCCCAAAAGTACCTCACCAAGAGGATCAAGGGATTCAAACAGATGCCCTACGCAGTTAGGCTAAAGAAAGTCCAGCTCTACTCAGTTGCTTACCACCTACTCAGAGGCGATCTGTGCCTGACGTATAAAGCCATGTCCAACCCAGAATTAATGGACATGCTCCACCTCAGGAAATCCAAATCCCTTAGAGCTACACGCTCCAGGGACTTAAACCTCAGCATGGAAATAAATAGGACATTCTGGAGGGACAGATTCATATCCCAGAGGCTCCCCTCACTCTGGAACAAAATCCCAATCCATGTTAGGCAGAGTCCCTCAATGACCCTCTTCAAGAGAAATCTTGAGGAGTGGATGGGAGATCGTAGGTTTACCCCTGGGATCTCTTCTGTGTCCCTACTAGACAGAGGCACAGTAAACTAACCTCAAAAGGGCTATTTTCTGTGACCTACTATACAGAGGCACAGTCAACTAATCTAAAAGGGTGGTGAAAGCCAAACACACTCTGGCTAGGCTTATAAATGCCCTAGGGCAGATAGCCTAGTATCAGCCTATGAACCTATGAACCTATGATGAGGTGGTGATAGGAGAAATTATGAGAAGAGGGGAGAGAATTGATGGCTTTATATAGTCCAGAGGGGAGAGGGAGCTGTGGAGGGTCAAAATGGTAGGTCAAGACTGTGTGAAGAAGTGAGGCATTATAGAAGTGACTACATCTTTTGGGAGAACTAGGAGGCCAAGAATGAACATCACAACTAGTTTCGATGAGGGCCTGGTGACTTTGTAGGGAAAGGAAATTGTAGTCTATGTGGTCGGTACATAAAGAATGCAGTGACTTAAAATCAAAATAAAAGTTGAAGGAGATGTCAAGTAATGAGGTTTAGTAAAGAAGAAGGACTCAGTGATGGGACAAGGAAAGTAAAAGTATTGTGTTTGGAGGATGGATATTTGTGCATGAGGTGCAGGGAGGGTGAACACAAATTAATAGAGGAGATAAGTGTGGAACTTATTAAAGAGGAGAGTGCAACAGGGAGAGTTAATGGAGACTGGATAATCTGTTGGTGTAGCTGGAATATACTAGATGAGTGAGTAGAATAAGGGAGAAGAACAGATCACAGAAGTCAGTACTGCTGGTCAGATTCTATTACAGTAACAGCAGATGATGTATTCCTCCTCCTCATTGATTACATCATCGGTAGATGATGTAGTCTATGAGGAAGACTATGGCAACAGTGAAAGCTGTTCTATGACAAACTTTAGATGGGAGAAGTGAAAAGGCAGGGTTGAGAAGTTTGAGGGGGGGGGTTATAGAGAAACTGCAGCTAATCATTCATGTAAAGCAAATGCTTTATTTAGGAAAGTAGTGACATCATGGAATTATGGACTAGGGAAGTGCCTGAGAAGTAATGAGCTTGTCTGTTAAGCTGGCTCTTTTCTATGCCTTCAGCTAGTTGTGTGAGGAAAGACAGGATTAAGGAGTATAGTTAGTTGCTGAAGGAATTAACTAAGGGAAATGTTTTTGACTGGTCGGAGTATGGTGATATTTAGAATACGGACGAATACAAAGGATAGGTTACACTTAAGTGAGGAGAGGTCAATGTTTCTGAAATCTGGTTTGGAAAGTTATATCAGTGGTTGGTTTCTTTCAACGGATGAAATGAAGGAAGTGAATCATTACCTAATGAATGAAAGGAGAATACAGTTATTAAGATAGGATTTAGTTCTTCAGTGATACAATCTGAAACTGCTAGAATGAGGGATGGATTTTTTCAATGATATGTTGAGATGAAAGATTGAAGTTTATATTTTGTTAATACTAGGAGTCTGGAGAAAAAGATGGGAGACCTTGAAGGATGTTTATACTAGTTTGTGCCTTCTTTCCATTTGTTTGGACCTTGAAGTGTTGGTCAGAGGGTAGCATTGATATAACCAGTTCAAATGAGATAGCAGAAATGAACAAAAGGCTAGGATATGAACATAACTGGATAAGTTCTTAACAGAGAGCAGAATGGGTAGTTTGGGAGGTCCTTTTCAGTCACTGCCTCTCAAAGTGTAACATTCCTTAACTTATATGTGACCTTCTGGTTTTGTGTTCAGTATGCAGACTCTTGCACTTGTCTGTACTGACCCACAGTTACTGGTGCTCTGCACACCTGTAATAGATTTCTGGGTCCATTTTCAAAACTTTTTTCTCAATCAGGACTGTGTTAACAGTTTTATTGGAATTTGCAAATAGGCTTAGTATGTTGGACAGTCCCTCTAACACCTTTGAGAAAAATATGTTGAAAGCAGAGGGTCCTGGCACTGACCTTTTTGGGACTGCAGGGGTAACTTCTCTCATCCCTCCTAGGCCTGTGTTTTATTTCAAATAGTCTTTCCCATTTGCTCTGTATTAACATCCTCCTTCCTACCCTTTGTAATCTTCTGCCTAACTCTCTGTCTGTCCTTCTATTCACTTTGTATTAACCTCCTCCCTCCTACCCATTATAATCTCCTGCCTAACTCTCTGTCTGTCCTTCTGTTCACTTTGTATTAACCTCCTCCTTCCTACCCTTTGTAATCTCCTGCCTAACTCTCTGTATGTCCTTCTGTTCACTTTGTATTAACCTCCTCCTTCCTACCCTTTGTAATTAATGCCTAACTCTCTGTCCTTCTGTTCGCTTTGTATTAACCTCCTCCTTCCTACCCTTTGTAATCTCCTGCCTAACTCTCTGTCCTTCTGTTCACTTTGTATTAACCTCCTCCTACATACCTTTTGTAATCTCCTGCCTAACTCTCTGTCTGTCCTTCTGTTCACTTTGTATTAACCTCCTCCTTCCTACCCTTTGTAATCTCCTGCCTAACTCTCTGTCTGTCCTTCTGTTCACTTTGTATTAACCTCCTCCTTCCTACCCATTGTAATCTCCTATCTAACTCTCTGTCTGTCCTTCTCCAGGTAAGCCTCTCTTTCCAGTGGACCTTATCTTCCTCATGTTATCTCCAGTCAGCTCCTTGCTTCCCAAGCCTTCCCCTTTCATTCCTGGCATGATCCCTCCCCTACGTCTTTCAATTCTCGCTCCTACAGGTTCTACCATTGGCCTCCCTGAAGCACTGCCACTATATCTCTGAACATTACAGACATTGAAAGTAGGAACAAAGGCCCTTGAAAATCAGTACATCCAGCCACTAATTTGAACATCTAATTAGCATAAAATTTGTATACCAAATAGCACAGAACTCTTTTCACTTCCAGTAGGAATGTGAGATAATACTCAAGAAACACATTAAAAACAAAGATTTATAAAAATGATGGAAAAATATAAGCACATTGTCAGAAAGTGTAACATTGTAGACTTTAATGCAAAATTCTATCACACAATGTCATTTATTTTTGCTTCTGAAAAAGGAAAATGTTGGATGTGTCTTCTTTCTCTGTTGTCACTAGTAACTAGTAACATGTAGTGTGATTTGTATGTACTAGACAGCTTCAGATAACACATGTCATGGGGAAGGTTCAGAAAAATGTGTGAAGGGATAAATCAAAACAGAAAAAAGGGACATACCTTCCAAAATAGGTGCATCGTGAGAAGGGGCAAAGCAGGCCTGAAAATGGGAATGTTCCTCCACAATAGGGGCAGTTGAGAGTTCTGATGGTCACCTCTGATTAACCTTGATAACATCTTCCCAAGAAGTTGATGTTTAGTTATATATCTTTTAATATGGCCTCATAGAACCTGAATTGTGCACAAATTCTTATTATTTTTCATCTATTTTAAATCAGAAGCTGAAACTGTTTTAATTTATGAGACTCATATAATTGTAGATCAGTGGATGGGCATTTCTAAGAAATGGCTTAAATGTATTGTGGCAGCAGGGATTTCAGCAACTAAACAGAGTGGACATTTTTAATTATAAATTATTGTAACATAAAACTTGGAGTCTCAGAATGTTACTTTGAAGAAATGTATTATATTAGTCTGGAGGACAAAATGATGAGCAAAACTATTTTACTAGTAAATATGTGTGCTGTCTTTTTGACAGGTGGATACATGTTTAATCTTCTATTACAATTGCCAATTAACTATACTTTGACTACAAGAGATTGGAATATGATCATAAATTCTATACTGGATAAGAAAAGTAATGTTACAGGAACAATGTAAAAAAGACCAAAATAAATACGGACTGCACCGAGTGCTGTTTATTACAAAGGTCACAACAAGCTCCAAAATACTAAGCGCTTTCACCATATATAAATCAATGGCTTCTTCAGAGTAAAAGGCGCATTACATCACAAACACTTATAATAATTTAACATTCAAATGTACCTATCAGAAACCTTGATCAACTGAATATACTAATTAAACCAATACATTGCAGGTATAAAAAATAGAACATAAAACTAATGATTAAATAAAATAAATCAATCAAATTAATTCAACTTATAAAGTCAACCCATTACATTCATCTTATAACAAAACATAATTTTTATGTAATATTAAAAAGTTGTTAAATTGTCAAAGTATATATACAATACCTACACAGAAAAAATCACTCAAACAGTTCATATAAATGTTGTTTATATGGTATCAAATAACCATAGCTCTCTGTTTCAGTATTGGCATAATTGAAATATGGTCACTGAATCCCAGGAAAGATGTGGCATTAAGAATAATTTGACATTTATATTCTAGCGACTCAGTTTTGACATTATCATCACCCCTCTTTCACTCTTTAATACCCGATCAATCACAAAAAAGATAAACTTTTTAAAATTAATGCATCCAGTACAGTGCACATACAGGGCATTATGAGTGTCTTTGTTTTTAATAGCCCTTAGGTGTTCTGCAATCCTTTCTCTCAACCTACGGGTAGTTTTTCCTACATAAAAGTCTGAGCATGTTGTGCATGTTGCCAAATAGACCACCATTTTAGAATTGCAACAACATCTACTTGGCAGGGGATTGTCCTATTGTACCCCCAAACTGTAACATAGGGTCCGTCATTAATGAATTTGCAGTATCTACATGCCCTGCATTTGTACATACGTGAGCATGTGTGTTCTGCCTTATGCCCTTCCAATAAGTTTTTAATATTTCTCCCTCTTGAAAATACTACACGTGGCATCTGACCTAACTCATTTTTGACTTCAGTATCAAAGGACAAGTCCCATGCTCTAGTGATGATCTCTATAACCTGTGGTATCTGAAGGTTATACTTCAATATAAGTGCTCTGGAGTCAGAAGTCCCAATTCGTTTGCCAAAGGTCTCACCCATCCCATTCAAAATGGGTGTGAATGATGTGTCCCTTTTACCCATCACCTCATTTTGAACTGCTATTAAGAGTTTCAAGGGTTAACCTCAGGCTCGAAACATTCTTATCAAGTTATACATCTCTTCCTGATAGGTGTTGTTGTTACTGACCAATCGGGATAATTGAACTATCTGTCCCTTGACCGCACTCTTGTATTGGAAAGAGGGATGGCAACTTGAAAAATGCAATAGTGAATTGCTATAAGATTTCCTTCCTTTAAATGTTGCTTTCCAACCTTTCCAATGTCTTGGTAAGTTTCAAACCAAAAAAAAAATCAATCGTTTCATTGTTCCATTTAAAAGTAAAAGAGAGAAATGAAGTTGTGGAGTTGAGATAATCAACACAATTTCTTGCTTCATCCTCACCCCCTCTCCATAACACTAATATGTCATCCAAAAACCAATTGTAAAGTACAATCCATTCATAAAAGGATGACTGAAAGAGGAAGGTCTCCTCCCAATGGAGAAGTACCAAATTGGCGAAAATGGGTGCACATTTGGCACCCATCAGCACCCCTGAAATTTGGTGGAAAATCTCACCCTCAAAACCTAAATAGTTGATCTGATATTGTTAATCCTCGTTCATTCCTTACGCATGGGTATCGGTCCCGACCATGGAACTGAGCCGGCCATTTTCCAAGCTCGCATCAGCTTCAAACTCTCGAGCTAAACTCTTACCCACAACCCCCCTCTTTCTGTTACCTCAGATTTCGTTTGCCACATTGCCATTCGGTCGTGGCAAGCTACTTCTCTTGAACTAAGTACAGTCATTTGTTGTTTAATAATTTTTCAGATTACCTTTCTGTCAGAAAAGTTCATATTTTATTGTCTCTTACCCTATCGCATCTAGCGTACATAATTTTTTCAGGTTTTTCTACTTCTTTCTTTACCACTTTTACCACAAGGTACTCTCTCTTTACCATCGTTGGTAATCCTTTTCCTTTTTCTCTCTTACCTTCGGGTACTCTCTTGTACCATTGCTGGTATCTTTTCTATTAATTAATTTGCTATCATGGCAGATAAGAAAGGTAGTCTGGGGTTTAAACGGTGTTCGGATTGTGGACACAAACTAGCTACTTCTGATGCACACTCTTTGTGTGTTTATTGTTTGAGAGCTTCCCATTTGTCTGTTGACCTACCTTGTACTATTTGTGAAAGCTTTTCTAATAGAACCTTGTTGGAAAGGAAAAACAAGCTGTTACTGAAGGGACTTCTTAAATCTCCCTTTTCAGTGGCTATTTCTGGGTCAGAGGCCTCAACCCCTCCCAGAGCCCATAAGAAAATCTTGGCTGTTCCTACTAAGGCTAAATCTTTGCCTTAGTCCCCGGCTGGGGACTCCCGCAAACCAAAACCTAAAAAGGCTAACGTTTCGGCGCCAGAGCTCACTCAGTCAGCCCCAGTGCTTTCGGTGCCTAGACCTTTGGCACCGAGGCCTTTGGCTCCATTAGTGATTTTGGCTCCATCTTCTCCTGTAGCCTTCTATATATGGGCACCGAGGGGCTCCTCGGTTCAGACTGTTACCACTGTATCAGCACTGACCATTCAGTCGGCACAGACCTTGACCAAATCGGCTCCGAGATCTTCCTCGGAACCGACGCCTTTATTGTTGACTCCAGTTTTGTCGGTTCCAGCTTCGGCACTGATCCCTGTGTCAGTGCAGACCATGACCTTGGCACCGATGACTTCTTCGGTGCAGACAACAGTAGTCTAGTCTCTCTCGGCTCCATTGTCCTCGGTGCGGACACATGAGATGGGCACCGAGTCTGCCTCTTCTGTGGACAGGCCTGTTTCTCCCTCAGTCTCCGTGAGGTCCACTAGAAGCCTTTCCGAACATGATGTGTTGCATCTTGTGGATCAGGTACTCTTGGCCAGAGGTATCCCACCCCTCAGGAACTATCCTTCCTTGGGAGGTGATCACCCATCTCCAAAGACCCCTACTTATTCTCCTCCTTCATTGCCTTTGAAGTCCATGGATATAGCACAGTCTTTCCCTTCTACTGTCCCCTTTATGGATCTCACTTAGGAACTGCAGTTGCCTTCATGGTAGGAAAGTTTTGTTACAACCCAGGATGTCAGTTGTGACACACATACTTTGCTGCTCCACAGCCATCCAGGGACTACGTGTTGGCAGGCTGAGCCACTTAGGGGAGGTGTGACCCCTGTCCTAGACATGCACTCTTCTTCGGGTGGACCAGCCTTCCAACTGATGGAGAAGGCTTTTGCTGCTGCTGGTGATACCAGACTGTCTATACCTCCGCCCTCCTCTGGTACACTGGTTTCACAAGTCGCACCTAGCGGACACTGGGTGCAAGGGCCACAGGACATATTCCCTCAGGAATCCCCTTTTCCACTGTCTTCTCCAGCTTCTCCCACTGAGGAGGTCCACCAGAAACGTTCGTGTAAGAGGAAGCACATGGACGCCACAGAGGAGTCCCTCACCGAAGACACAGATTTCGATGAGGGGGAAGGATCCCCTCGGTCACCCTCTGAGGTATCCTTTGGTGATATCCTTGAAATCCTGAAACAGAGAGGTGACTGGCAGTCCTATAATCCGACCTCTGAGGAATCTGTGTTCCTGCAGGCCTTTCGTGCCTGGCCCCCTACCTCCTGGGTTACTCCACCTGCCGATGAACTTGTCTGGCTCATCATGCAGCATGCTTGGAAGGCTCCTGATACCATCAAAGCTATTCCCCAGAGGCCAGATAAGATTTTGTCCCCTCCTGCTTCGGATCCAAAGGTCTCCCTGTGGATGCTTTGGTGGTGTCGGCCACAACAAAAAAGGATCTGGCAGAAGAAGAAAGCCAGACTGTCCATCTACCTAACAAAGAGTCCCGGGCCCTGGACAGGATAGGGAAGCGTACCTTTGCTTCAGCGACCTTTGCTATCAGGTCCCTGAATTATATGGCACATTTTACCAGGCTTCAAAGGGATCTGATTTCTGAGCTGTCTGAAACCTTGGCTGGTGCTGTGTCTGATGAGGTCCATGACAAAGTGGCCTCTCAGCTGGCCACCATTGAATCTATATCTAACTCCTCTATGCAACTGATATCTCACGCATCAGAAGGAGCAGCTAGAGCAGCAGGTTCAGCTGCAGTCTTGAGACAACATGCCTGGATGGGCTTGTGCAATTTCACGGAACCCTTTAAGTCTTCCTTTCTTAATGCTCCCATTGAGGCCTCCTCATTGTTTGGGCCCAAAGTTAAAAGCACACTGGCCAGATGTGAACAGGACGGTAAGACCCTTTCTGCCGTAGGTGTCCGTTATTCTTCACCTCAACGTGCTTACTCCCGAAACCAAAAGAGTGGGAAGATATGATTCAAGAAATCTCAGGGTCGTTTCTGTGACACACAGGCCGAGTTCTCCCCAGGGGCAGAGGGGGAAATTCACAGGGAAGACGCACATTTCGGGGCAGAGGGGGTCCATGTAACCAGGGTTCCAGGGATTCTTTCCATGGTCAATCCTACCAGTGCTCCTGAAGAGTGGCCCGACTCCTTTCCTCTTGAGGTGGTTGGGGGATGTTTCTCCTTGTACACTCCTGCCTGGCTAACCATCACCACCGATTCTTGGGTACAAAGGATTATAACCAGAGGTTATCATATCCCCTTCGATCTTTGTCCTTCCCCTTCAAAAAACCTTCCCGACGTTCCACCCAGTCCAAGGGAAGAAGCAGCACTAGAGATAGAAAAGCTGCTAAGAAAGAGATTCATCCAAGTAGTCCCTCCAGACCAGATAGGATCCGGATTCTACTCAAGACTATTTTTGGTGCCAAAGAAAACCGGGGACTGGAGACCAATTTTGGATCTCAGTGTATTGAACAAGTTTGTGAGAGTACAAAAATTCTGGATGGTCACAATACAGTCTATCCTCTCGCTTTTGGAAAAAATGATTGGATGTGCTCTCTAGATCTTCAAGATGCGTACTACCACATAAAAGTGGACAGGCCATCAAGAATATTTCTGCGCTTCCATGCAGGAGCCAGTCACTACCAGTTCAGAGTACTGCCCTTCAGACTCTCTACAGCTCCCATAGTGTTCACAAAGTGCATGTCAGTTGTCACAGCTCACTTGCGACTTCAAGGATTCCATGTGTTTCCATACCCAGACGACTGGCTCATTTCCCGTCCCCACCAGACATCTACTGGAAAAAGCCCTGGCATACTCTCTCCTCACTGCTAAAAGACTAGGCATAACCATAAACTGGCAAAAATCCAATCTCACCTCATCTCAGTCAACAGAATTCATAGGGGTTATCTTGGACACTAAGAACTGCAGAGCTGCTATTCCAGAGCACAGAATTCTAAGGATAAAACAACTAATTCCAATCCGTTCAAGGGAAAAATCCACGGCTCACTCGGTTCTATAGCTGTTGGGTTCCATGGCAGCCTCCATCACCATTGTTCCCCTGGCCAGGTTTCACATGAGGCTTCTACAATGGCTACTGCTCACCCAATGGTATCCTTTTCAGCATCCTCTTTCAGCCATGATTTGAGTAACCCACAGGTACAACAGGACTTAAATTGGTGGATGACATACAATTGCTCACAGTGGTCTCACCCCTTCTCCCCCCAGCAACTCAAGGCCACAGTGACCACGGATGCCTTCCTGATGGGGTGGGGGGGGTTATGTCAGAGACAGACAGTCCAAGACACTTGGTCCGAACTGGAGGCCCACCTGCATATAAATGTTCTAGAGCTGAGGGCAGTGCTTCTGGCATTGCAAGCCTTCCATCCCCTGATGTCATCTGGGAAAATTGCAATTCAATCAGGCAACATGGCAGTGGTCTGGTACATCAACAGGCAAGGTGGAACCAAATCTTACCCCCTTTGTTGAGAGGCCATGAGGATATGGCAATGGACGATGGCTACCAACCATTTTCTTCTAGCAACGCACATTCCCAGGAGTTCCAACGTAATAGCAGACAGACTCAGCAGGTGCATACTTCAACCTCAGGAGTGGTCCCTGAATCCCTTGATAGCAGCGATCTTCCACCACTGGGGCCATCCTTGCTGTGACCTCATTGCATCCCTGACCAACTACAAATGCAGCAACTACTTCATCCTGATTCCCCCTCTGGGACAGTCATCCAGGAATGCTCTAGTCCACGATTGGCCCTCGGGTCTTCTTTACGCATTTCAACCCTTTCCCCTCATTCCCCAGTTTCTGAAGAAAGCCCGTCAGTTGAAGAGCAAGGTGATACTCATAGCACCATATTGGCCTTGACAGATTTGGTTCCCCTTCCTTTGGCCTCACCTACTAGATCGACCATGGATTCTCCATTCAACCCCAGAGTTGATCTCACATCCACAGAACCTGATTCATCCCAGCTTGAACAGCCTGAAGCTCATGGCTTGGCTACTCCAATTCCATTGATTGCCAGGAAGAATGATCTTTCTTTACCAGTACATGATATTCTCATTGCTTCTCATAAGTCTTCCACTAGAATTACTTGTCTGAGCAAGTGGAAAAGATTTACCTGTTGGCTGAAAGATAAACAAGTAGACCCCTTTTCAGCACCAGTGTCGATAATATTAGACTATCTGGCCGACCTTTTTCAATCGGGTCTATCGGCATCTACCATTAGAGTTCATTTGGCTGCAATTTCTAATTTTCATGAGGGTGTCCAAGATTCCTCTCTTATGTCCCATAAATTGTGCAAAACCTTCATAAAAGGTGTTAATCATCTGAAGCCACCTTTTAGAGAACCTATTCAACCATGGGATTTATCGTTAGTTCTACAAGCTCTGACAATGTCACCTTTTGAACCAGCCTCTTCTTGCATCCTCAAGTATTTGTCATGGAAAACCTTGTTTTTGATCGTCATTACTTCTGCCAGACATATTTCTGAGCTTCAAGCTTTATGTATCAAGAGTCCATACTTGATTTTTCATAGAGATAGAGTGTCTCTGAGAACTAATCCGTCATTTCTGCCTAAAGTGATCTCTGAAATGTCCATTAATCAAACCATTGAATTGCCAGTTTTCTTTCCCAATCATTCAATCAGAGGAGAGTATTGCCTACATACCCTAGATATCCACAGGAAAATCTGTTTTTACTTAAACAGGACTAAACCCTTTCGTAAATCTGACCAGTTATTTTTGGCCTTTTCTTGACCTAGATTAGGATCTGTCGTTGCTAAGGTCACATTAGCTAGATGGTTGAAGGACTGTGTGACCGTTATTTATACACAACGTAATATCTCATTGCCTACTACCATGAAAGCTCATTCAACAAGGTCGGTGGCAACTTCTGCTGCCTTCCATGCCAGAGCTTCTTTACATGACATCTGTGCAGCTGCAACTTGGGCTGTGCCTCATACCTTCATCAATCATTACAAATTGGATTTGGCCTCCAGGGGAAGAGCATCTTTTGGTTCTATGGTGCTCAGGAATGTCCTTCCATGACAGCCTCCCAGGAATAGAGGTAGCTGAGGACTCTGTCCCATGCGTAAGGAATGACCGAGGATTAACAATATCAGATAAAGAAGTTATGTCTTACCATAATGTTCCATCTGTATTGTTGATCCTCGTTCAGTCATTACGACCCTCCCTCCTTCCCCCTCCTGTGGTTTCTAGTGGATCTCACCATACGGTTCTCTTAGGTTATTTGACCAGAGGTAGCCTCTACTTTCTTTGACTTGCAAACTCAATCTGAGGTAACAGGGAGAGGGGAATTGTGGGTAAGAATTTAGCTCAAGATTTTGAAGCTTGGAAAATGGCCGGCTCAGTTCCAAGTTTGGAACTGATACCCATGCATAATGACTGAACGAGGATCAACAATACAGATGGAATGTCATGGTAAGACATAACTTCTTTTTCTTCAGGATCAGCTCCATAAAGGCAACCATAATGTTTAACTTCACACCATTCACCTGCTTACTTTTCAAGAGGCTTTCTCTAAAGTATTCCACCCCTTCATCGTGTGGAATTGATGAAAAGAGACTGACCACATCTATTGTGAGGAATGTCCAGTTCATGTCATCCTTAGCCAAACTACTTGGGCATTGCAAACAATGCCAAGAGTCTTTCAATATATGACTAGTCCCGGTCAACACCCCTTGTGTGTTCTTACCAACATATGCCACCAGGGGCTCAGTTTTAGAGCCTCTTGTGGCAACAATTGTTCTAAATGGGGGGGGGGGGTCATTTGTATTCTTATGGATCTTAGAAATATCAAACACAATGGGTGTGACCGGGTGTTTTACAGTCAAAAATCTAAAATCACTCTCTTGTATTGCCCCCTCAAGTAAAGCATTCAACAGGAAAAGATCAATTTTGTGATAAGCAATGTTCATTTCACTTCTAGAAGCCCTCTGGTACGTGGTGTGGTCATCTAAAATATTGTGCATCTTCGCTATATAATCAGTTTGAGACATAATGACCACACCCCCACCCTTATCGGACTTCATAATTCTAATCTCCTTGTTGGTGGCCAATTCGTTCAGTGCAGTTCTTTCAGCCACCGGGAGATTGTCTACATTGGTCACACTGTGTTTGTTTTTCATATAGCCTCTCATACCATTTATGCACAACTTTTCAAATGTTAACACATCCCTGTGAGTAGGTGGAACAAAGGTGCTTCTTCTTGTCAAAACAGAGGATACCACATTCCTTTGATCATTTTGCCCCTTAAAATACAGTGACAAATTTAATTGTCTCGTGCACAGTTTCAAACTTGTATATAAATCAACAATATTAAAACAAAAAACAGGAACAAAAGTAAAACCTTTGCAAAGTACATCATGATTCTTTTGTTTTATTTCTATTGCGCTGAAATTGTAAATAGTGAACCCAGCTTTAGTACTAATCTCACAGTGAAATGAACCATCATCATCATTATTAAAAAGTAATGAATTTGAAAAAGTATTACCAAAGGTTCCATCAGTGCAACAATTTCCAGAGTTAACATTGGCACCAACAACTACCTCTTCCTCCTGTCATTGTACCATTGCCCTTTCCTGTTGTGATTGTTGGTCGCCTGTTGTAGTTTTTGATATATAACATGTTGCTGGTTCTCTGGAAACCCTCCCCTTTTGTTTCTCAAATGCTCCGATCTCCTCGGTCCTGGAGACCCGTCTAAAAAACAAGACTGTTCATCTAAACACTCACTAGAGTCAATGTCAAAATTACCAGTTCCAATCCCTGTACCATTTCTGTATGGCTGGTTACCACATGAATCCTGCTTGTTAATATAATTATTATTGCTTGTCCCAAAAGTGTATGCCGTATTATTTTTATAGTCCAACATATCCTTTGACAGCTTCTTGATTTTAGTTTTAACATTTTTGTCGACAAACTTGTCAGTATTGTTAAGCACTACATTGTAATGTTTAGCATACCGAAAAAACAAATCGTTGATAATACTTTCATTCAAAAATACAATTTCTTTCTCATGTAAATCTAACTTACTCTGATTATTTTTAATAATGATGTCCAACATCTCCAAACCAGTCCTGTTGAATAAATCAACAAGTTGTTTGTAAGCAGTAGTCCCTTTTGGTAACTTGTTGATCCTGAAGCCCTTTAGTACCTGCTTCAATGCAATAGACTTGGAAAGGAATGCATTATCAAGTTGTAAGCTCTGGTATTTCTGACAAATGGTTTCAAATTGTTCAAGTTGTTTCTTTAAACATGGCGTCGGTAAATCTCTTCCCTCCTCATTCGAGACTGAGAAGTTGACCTCCTGTATTCGGTGCCATTGTTGGATATCCCTCCGGTTGGTTTGTATCCCATCATTTGGTTCACTACCATTGCTGGTCACATTGACACCATTGTTGACTACATCCAGGGCCGGTGACGAATGAAGAGTGAATAGTTCAACTTGTGATTCAGTAAGCGTCGCCTGGGTTGACCTCCCAGCCTTCTTCTAGTTCTGCATTAAAAGAGCTGTAAGCTTCTTTACAGAAGCTGTAAGTTCACCAATAACAGTTTCCATGGTGAAACAAAGTTGATTTCAAGAAATTAGAGCGTTGCAAAAACTGCTCATCGAGTGGCAGCTGTAATAACACTTAAATACAATGCACAACCCAAAAGGGTATAAACTTGTAAAAAAGATCAAAATAAATACGGACTGCACCAAGTGCTGTTTATTACAAAGCTCACAACAAGCTCCAAAATACTAAGCGCTTTCACCATATATAAATCAATGGCTTCTTCAGAGTAAAAGGAGCATTACATCACAAACACTTATAATAATTTAACATTCAAATGTACCTATCAGAAACCTTGATCAATTGAATATGCTAATTAAACCAATACATTGCAAATATAAAAAATAGAACATAAAACTAATGATTAAATAAAATAAATCAATCATATTAATTCAACTTATAAAGTCAACCCATTACATTCATCTTATGACAAAGCATAGTTTTTATGTAATATTAAAAAGTTGTTAAATTGTCAAAGTATATATACAGTACCTATACAGAATAAATCACTCAAACAGTTCATATAAATATTATTTATATGGTATCAAATAACCATAGCTGTCTGTTTCAGCATTGGCATAATTGAAATATGGTTGTTGAGTCCCGGGAAAGTTCTGGCATTAAGAATAACTTGCCATTTATATTCTAGGGACTCAGTTTTGATATTATCATCACCCCCTCTTTCACTCTTTAATACCCGATCAATCACAAAAAAAGATAAACTTTTTAAAATTATTGCGTCCATTAGAGTGTACATACAGGGCATTATGAGTGTCTTTGTTTTTAATAGCCCTTAGATGGTCTGCAATCCTTTCTCTCAACCTACGCGTAATTTTTCCTACATAAAAGCCTGAGCATGTTGTGCATGTTGCCAAATAAACCACCATTTTAGAATTGCAACAACATCTACCTAGGCAGGGGATTGTTCTATTGTACCCCCAAACTGTAATATAGGGTCCGTCATTAATGAATTTGCAGTATCTCTATGCCCCGCATTTATACATACACGAGCATGTGTGTTCTGCCTTATGCCCTTCCAATAAGTTTTTAATATTTCTCCCTATTGAAAATGCTACACGTGGCATCTGACCTAACTCATTTTTGACTTCAGTATCAAAGGACAAGTCCCATGCTCTTCTGATGATCTCTATAACCTATGGTATCTAATGGTTACACTTCAAGATAAGTGCTCTGGTGTCAGACGTCCCAATTCATTTGCCAAAGGTCCCACCCATCCCATTCAAAATGGGTGTGAATGATGTGTCCCTTTTACCCATCACCTCAGTCTTGAGACGACATGCCTGGATGCGCTTGTGCAATTTTGCAGAAACCCTTTAAGTCTTCCTTTCTTAATGCTCCCATTGACGCCTCCTCGTTGTTTGGGCCCAAAGTTAAAAGCACACTGGCCAGATGTGAACAGGACGGTAAGACCCTTTTTGCCATAGGTGTCCATTATTCTCCCCCTCAACGTGCTTACCGCCGAAACCAAAAGATTGGGAAGATATTGTTCAAGAAATCTCAGGGTCGTTTCTGTGACACACAGGTCGAGTTCTCCCCCAGAAGCAGAGGGGGAAATTCACAGGGAAGATGCCCCTTTTGGGGCAGAGGGGGTCCATGTAACCAGTGTTCCAGGGATTCTTTCCCTGGTCAATCCTACCAGCGCTCCTGAAGAGCGGCCTGACTCCTTTCCTCTGGAGGTGGTTGCGGGATGTTTCTCCTTGTACCCTTCTGCCTGGCTAACCATCACCACTGATTCTTGGGTACAAAGGATTATAACCAGAGGTTATCATATCCCTTTCGATCTTTGTCCTTCCCCTTCAAAAAACCTTCCTGACGTTCCACCCAGTCAAAGGGAAGAAGCAGCACTAGAGATAGAAAAGCTGCTAAGAAAGAGAGTCATCCAAATAGTCCCTCCAGACCAGATAGGATCCGGATTCTACTCAAGACTATTTTTGGTGCCAAAGAAAACCGGGGATTGGAGACCAATTTTGGATCTCAGTGTATTGAACAAGTTTGTGAGAGTACAAAAATTCTGAATGGTCACAATACAGTCTATCCTCCCGCTTTTGGAAAAAGATGATTGGATGTGCTCTATAGATCTTCAAGATGCGTACTACCACATAAAAGTGGACAGGCCATCAAGAATATTTCTGCGCTTCCGTGCAAGAGCCAGTCACTACCAGTTCAGAGTACTGCCCTTCGGACTCTCTACAGCTCCCAGAGTGTTCACAAAGTGCATGGCAGTTGTCACAGCTCACTTGCGACTTCAAGGATTCCAGGTGTTTCCATACCCAGACAACTGGCTCGTTTCCCGTCCCCACCAGACATCTACTGGAAAAAGCCCTGGCATACTCTCTCCTCACTGATTAAAGGCTAGGCATAACCATAAACTGGCAAAAATCCAATCTCACCTCAACTCAGTTGACAGAATTCATAGGGGTTATCTTGGACACAAAGAACTGCAGAGCTGCTATTCCAGAGCACAGAATTTAAGGATAAAACAACAACTAATTCCAATCCATTCAAGGGAAAAATCCACGGCTCACTCGGTTCTACAGCTGTTGGGTTCCATGGCAGCCTCCATCACCATTGTTCCCCTGGCCAGGTTTCACATGAGGCTTCTACAATGGCTACTGCTCACCCAATGGTATCCTTTTCAGCATCCTTTTTCAGCCATAATTCGAGTAACCCACAGGTACAAACAGGATTTAAATTGGTGGATGACATACAATTTCTCACAATGGTCTCGCCCCTTCTCCCCCCAGCAACTCAAGGCCACAGTGACTACGGATGCAACCCTGATGGGGTGGGGGGGCTATTTCAGAGACAGACAGTCCAAGGCACTTGGTCCGAACTGGAGGCCCACCTGCATATAAATGTTCTAGAGCTGAGGATGGTGCTTCTGGCATTGCAAGCCTTCCATCCCCTGATGCCATCTGGGACAATTGCGATTCAATCAGGCAACATGGCAGTGGTGCATTCTTCAACCTTATGAGTGGTCCCTGAATCCCTTGATAGCGGTGATCTTCCACCGCTGGGGCCTTCCTTGCTGCGACCTCTTTGCATCCCTGACCAACTACAAATGCAGCAACTACTTCATTCTGATTCCCCCTCCGGGACAGTCACTCAGGAACACTCTAGTCCACGATTGGCCCTCAGGTCTTCTTTATGCATTTCAACCCTTTCCCCTCATTCCCCAGTTTCTGAAGAAAGCCCGTTGGTTGAAGAGCAAGGTGATCCTCATAGCACCATATTGGCCTTAACAGATTTGGTTCCCCTTCCTTTGGCCTCACCTACTAGATCGACCATGGATTCTCCATCCAACCCCAGAGTTGATCTCACATCCACAGAACCTGATTCATCCCAACTTGAACAGCCTGAAGCTCACGGCTTGGCTACTCCAATTCCATTGATTGCCAGGCAGAATGATCTTTCTTTACCAGTACATGATATTCTCATTGCTTCTCATAAGTCTTCCACTAGAATTACTTATCTGAGCAAGTGGAAAAGATTTACCTGTTGGCTCAAAGATAAACAGGTAGACCCCTTTTCAGCACCAGTGTCGATAATACTAGACTATCTGGCCGACCTTTTTCAATCAGGTCTATCGGCATCTACCATTAGAGTTCATTTGGCTGCAATTTCTAATTTTCATGAGGGTGTCCAAGATTCCTTTCTTATGTCCCATAAATTGTGCAAAACCTTCATAAAAGGTGTGAATCATCTGAAGCCACCCTTTAAAGAACCTATTCAACCATGGGATTTATCATTAGTTCTACAAGCTCTGACAATGTCACCTTTCAAACCAGCCTCTTTTTGCGACCTCAAGTATTTGTCATGGAAAACCTTGTTTTTGATCGCCATTACTTCTGCCAGACATATTTCTGAGCTTCAAGCTTTATGTATCAAGAGTCCATACTTGATTTTTCATAGAGATAGAGTGTCTCTGAGAACTAATCCATCATTTCTGCCTAAAGTGATCTCTGAAATGTCCATTAAACAAGCCATTGAATTGCCAGTTTTCTTTCCCAATCATTCAGAGGAGAGTATTGCCTACATACCCTAGATATCCACAGGCAAATCTGTTTTTACTTAAACAGGACTAAACCCTTTTGTAAATCCGACCAGTTATTTTTGGCCTTTTCTTGACCTAGATTAGGATCTGCCATTGCTAAGGTCACATTAGCTAGATGGTTGAAGAACTGTGTGACCTTTATTTATACACAGCGTAATATCTCGTTGCCTACTACCATGAAAGCTCATTCAACAAGGTCGGTGGCAACTTCTGCTGCCTTCCATGCCAGAGCTTCTTTACACGACATCTGTGCAGCTGCAACTTTGGCTACACCTCATACCTTCATCAATCATTACAAATTGGATTTGGCCTCCAGGGGAAGAGCATCTTTCAGTTCTATGGTGCTCAGGAATGTCCTTCCATGAGAGCCTCCCAGGAACAGAGGTAGCTGGAGTCTCTGTCCCATGTGTAAGGAATGAACGAGGATTAACAATATCAGATAAAGAAGTTATGTCTTACCATAATGTTCCATCTGTATTGTTGATCCTCGTTCAGTCATTACGACTCTCCCTCCTTCCCCCACCTGTGGTTTCTAGTGGATCTCACCATCCGGTTCTCTTAGGTTATTTGACCAGAGGTAGCCTCTACCTTCTTTGACTTGCAAACTCAATCTGAGGTAACAGGGAGAGGGGGGTTGTGGGTAAGAGTTTAGTTCAAGAGTTTGAAGCTTGGAAAATGGCCGGCACAGTTCCAAGGTCGGAAATGATATCCATACGTAATGACTGAACGAGGATCAACAATACAGATGGAATGTCATGGTAAGACATAACTTCTTTTTCTTCAGGATCAACTCCATAAAGGCAACCATAATGTTTAACTTCACACCATTCACCTGCTTACTTTTCAAGAGGCTTTCTCTAAAGTATTCCACCCCTTCATCGTGTGGAATTGATGAAAAGAGACTGACCACATCTATTGTGAGGAATGTCCAGTTCATGTCATCCTTATCCAAACTACATAGGCATTGCAAACAATGCCAAGAGTCTTTCAATATATGACTAGTCCCGGTCAACACCCCTTGTGTGTTCTTATCAACATATGCCACCAGGGGCTCAGTTTTAGAGCCTCTTGCGGCAACAATTGGTCTAAATGGGGGGGGGGGGGTCATTTGTATTCTTATGGATCTTAGGAATACCAAACACAATGGGTGTGACTGGGTGTTTTACACTCAAAAATCTAAAATCACTCTCTTTTATTGCCCCCTCAAGTAAAGCATCCAACAGGAAAAGATCAATTTTGTGATAAGCAATGTTCATTTCACTTCTAGAAGCCCTCTGGTACATGGTGTGGTCATCTAAAATATTGTGCATTTTTGCTATATAATCAATTTGAGACGTAATGACCACACCCCTACCCTTGTCGGACTTCATAATTCTAACATCCCTGTTGGTGGCCAATTCATTCAGTGCAGTTCTTTCAGCCACCGTGAGATTGTCTACATTGGTCACAATGTGTTTGTTTTTTATATAGCCTCTTATACTATTTATGCACAACTTTTCAAATGTTAACACATCCCTGTGGGTAGGTGGAACAAAGGTGCTTCTCCTTGTCAAAACAGAGGAGGCCACATTCCTTTGATCATTTTGCCCCTTAAAATACAACGACAAATTTAATTGTCTCGTGTACAGTTTCAAACTTGTATATAAATCAACAATATTAAAACAAAAAGCAGGAACAAAAGTAAAACCTTTGCAAAGTACATCATGATGCATTTGTTTTATTTCTATTGCGCTGAAATTGTAAATAGTGAACCCAGCTTTAGTACTAATCTCACAGTGAAATGAACCATCATCATCATTATTAAAAAGTAATGAATTTGAAAAAGTATTACCAAAGGTTCCATCAATGCAACAAGTATCACCATTTCCAGAGTTAACATTGGCACCAACAACTACCTCTTCCTCCTGTCGGTGTACCATTGCCCTTTCCTGTTGTGATTGTTGGTCGCCTGTTGTGGTTTTTGATATACAACATTAGGTATTGTGGTCTCAGTCTTTCCTTACTCTGAAGTTTGAGTGATCTCTGACTCAGTGTACATAGACATGGGGGGATATCAGAGGTGCATTTCCACTATAGGGGTGCAGGACAGCTGGCCCCCTTGCAAAAACATTTATGTTTTTTTTGTTTGTTTTAGTCAATGTTTTCTGGTGTTCACATTTTGGTGACAGTATTGCAGACACCTGTTTTAGTCAACTTGATTTAGAGATGGTAAAGACAATGCCCATCTATTTGTGGAGACCTGCAATAAAAAATTGCTAGTTTCTGTCTAGTATGTTTTTGTATGTCTAGTTGCATTACATTAAAAAGGCAACATTTTTAGGCATATAACACTTCTTCAGCCTGTGAAATATTATTACCTTGTTATATGGAGGAGGAGGACGTTTCAAACATTAAACAATTCATGCCTGTAGTAAAAATATATAAAGTATAATTAGTAGATGGTTGTCATTAATTGGTCAGCAGTTTCAGCATTTTTAGGTAACTGCAATAGATAGCTAGGAATATCACAAACAGCTACTGACAACTGACTGTCCTTTATTTCATATAGTTTGGGGACTTTTATAATTTTAAACAACATGAAAACAAGGAGAGCAGGTTAGCTTCTTATTTTGAAGTACTGCCCCTTCTGTAACTCATGAATTCATGTATTTGACACCTCTGTTCTTTCTTTGTATAGTTTATATCATTGTGCTTTTTTTCTGTGTTTCCAGCATGGTAATGAGCATCCTCGATTCTTCTTCTTTGCCTCTACCATGGCTTCCCTACTGCCACTGACAGTGAACAGATGCCCCTTTTGGGATTCCACAGTGAGATATAAATGCCATAATGACATGGGCATTCTGAGGATGAGGAGGAATTACATGCTCATCCCTGACTTAAGCTGCGACCTTGCATGTAATGCTTCCACACAAGATAAATGCCCTTATCATGGCAGCCAGGCTTAGACTAAGATGCTGCAAGGATACTGTTGATCAGTGTGCAAGTCAGTGATGGTTGTATTCCTTCTGGTCTCTACCATGTGGCAGTGCCACTCTGAAAAAGCCTACAGCCTCTTACTGGGATAGGAAAGCTAGCCTTTAGAAACTCTGCTGCATGTGTCCATACACTCTCTGCCCGAGATGAGAAAGCTGGCCTTTAGAACCTCTGTTACATCCATCCATGCACCCTCTACTTGGGATAAGAAAGTTGGCATTTAGAAATTCTGCTGCATGCATCTATGCACCCTCCAACTGGGATGAGATGGCTGGCCTTTAGCCACTCTGTTCCATGCTTCTGTGCATCATTTCTCTGGGATAAGAAAGCTGGTCATTAGACACTCTTTTCCCTAGTTCAATGCTTCTCAGCCAAGCCATTCAGTGAGTATGCCATCTGGACACCAGTCACAGATAACATAGCCAAGAGCAGAACCCCTGCACCACAAAGCTGGCCTTTTGAGGTTTTTTTTAAACACAAATGTCTTTTATTTTGCAAGAAAAGGACATATGTTATAAGTATGCCAGTTTGTTTGTTTATTTACTCTGTTTATGTATATTTATGTACTCTTCCCACCCATTGTTTTCCATAGACCTGTGACACTGAGTGTCCACACAGCAAACCAGTATTGTTTCTGACCTCCTTTACTGCATACTGTCTCCTGTTCATTTTCATGGAGCTTGTAGTCTTAGCCTGGATTCTAGAAGTGTTTTACTTGTATCCAGTGCCATCCTGGCAAAGTTAAGTACCTTTGATTGTTAAATTGCACTTTATTTATTATGAGTGATTGCTTTTGTTTCCTGCTTTTATGTGTGCATTTCCTTGAATTTTTGTAAAAAAAAAATTCCACTCATTGTCACTGTCTTAAAATTACCTTCAGCAAGTGATTTTTCAGCTGGTTAAGTGGTTTGTGTTAACATTGCACTTGTGAGTTACTTCTACTGTGTTTTTACATCAAGAGGACTGGGTTTATTTACCTTTTGGCAGGAGGTGTTTGCCTGGTCTACCTGACTCGAGAAGTACACAAAAGGACTTGCAATGTAGTCATTTTATTGACCAGAGAACTCATTATTTAGTATTTTGTTTTTTCTGTGCTGCTATAAATGTTGCATGCTTGCGTGAGTTAGCAGTGTCCTGTACAGTAACAAACACCTAAAAAACAAATTTTCTCTGTAATACAGTCCGTAAAACTGTAACCTGTAAAATATCAATATAGCGCAAATACCTTTTGTGTCAACAAGCTTAGAGCAGCTAGTCTGGTGTCGAGGGGCAATACATACAGATTTAGTAGAACTCAGTATTGTTTAGACATTACAGTTAGTAGAATTTTGTACTGTTTAGCTTAATCTGCCCCAATAAAGCACCCTTATTAGTCTGCACAAAGCACCATTAATAGCTTCCTACCCCAATACATCATCCTCTTGTAGCTCACAAATCAAAGAACTAGACATTATGGATATGCAATTCCCTTACTTCTCTGTAGCCAGCTTGGTGTAAATGGGCATCTTGAGACAATGTAGCAGTAGCAAGTGTCCCATGGTTACTGACAACCACTTAATTTTTAAAGAATCATACACAGTATGTAAGAGGTGTAATTAAACAATGACATTGGAGACTAAACTCTCACATAAAAGTCCACATCAAGTTGTCAAAACCACATACAAAACACCCACCTCACATAGCACACAACATGCAGCATACACATAGAGTAACATATGCTGAGGAACTTAAAAGCAATTTTCCTAAACAACAAAGATGACCTACGCCACCCACTGTCAAAGCTATGCCTCAGCATGCCAAAAGGCACTCAAAAAATCTAACACCACACATACTGTCATTCTCAGTGGAGCCCCAAGCACTAATCCCCTAAGGCAAATAAACCCATTTCCCAAGACTCTCATCATAGGTGACTCCATCATAAGGCATACTGATGCCCCTCTAACCAGGCTGAACAAGGAGAAGATGACTGTTAGTTGTTTATTTGGAGCCAGGATCTGCCAAATCATGCACACACTCAAGTCATTATGCCACGGGTACTAGTATGACTCCATCGTAGTCCATGTAGGTGTAAATGACCTGAGATGTACCTCCCTGGTTTATAAGAAGAGAGACATTATGGAGCTTTCAGACTGTGTCTCAGGCTGGTATGAGCCAGGTACTGAACAGCATGTTACCATCACTGAGGATGATGTCACAATATGAGCAAACAATGATTGATTTCAACAACTGTCTGTCTTTCTGGTGTCGTTCTAAGGTAATATTTGTAATCTTGCTAGGACATAGTAACAACCGCATCCCTTTACCAAGGATGGTCTGCACCTTTCCTCTCTAGGCTTTTGAATACTGGCTAAGGCTTTCTCCGCCCCATAGTGCCTTTTTTAAGCAATGCCAAATTTACAAACCTGCTGACATAGCAAAATCAACTCAACATAACTTCACAGTGCTACTGTTCAATGCCAGGAGCCTAAATAAAAACTACAATCCTTCTAAGCCCTCCTCACACTCGAGAGTATAGATATCTGTGCAGTTACAGAGACATGGTTTAAAGTAAGCCCAGAACTAGCCTTAGAAATAAATCAGCCTGGTGGCATCCCAAATTAAACAGGATATATAACAAAAGGAAAAAAACATATAGTAAAAATCAGGAAGGGTGATTCCCATACAGATAAAAATTCTCTCTCATCAAACTAAATAGGCAACTAGGAGGGCTAATTAGTTCAAGCAAAGCCAACTTTGAGGTTAAGATATCCTCCCAGGTGAAAGATAACCATAAAGCCTTCGACAAGTATGTCAGAAACCTCAAGGGCACCACACAGCAATTTGCTGAACTGGTAGTTAATGGTGCCATATTCACCAAGCCTGACAATACAGTGAACTGTTAGCAGACAAATTCAGTTCCAGCTTTACCCTCCTCTCACCCCCAACCATTCTCCCAATAATACCCTCATATATAACCCCTCCAACTATAACTAGGGAGCATGTACTGGCTGCACTCACTAAAGCCAGGAACAAGGCCTCAGTGGGCTCTGATAACATCTCAGAATGCCTCCTGAATAGTCTGAAATATGACTTATCAGAAACCCCTGAAGTCATTAATTAGCTATAGTCTTAAAACGGGCTATGTGCCACTTGAATAGAGGACTGTAATGTTCATCCCCCCTTCATAAAGGAGGACCTTCAACAGATCCTGGACACTAGAGGCCTATTACTCTTACTAGTTCTATTTCCAAAGCTATGGAAAGAATTATCATGGAAATTATCAACAAGGACATAGGAGACCTCCAGACACTGGATCCACCTCAGTTTGGCTTTGTCAAAGGAAGTTCATCCTTACTGAATTTGGTGGACTTCTTTGAAAAGGCCACTAAAGCAATGGATGGGGGGGAAACTACACATCCTGCCTACTTAGATCTGGTTATGGTATAAACTCTATATGCTGGATAGATAGCTGGCTCACTGATAGGACCCAGGACCATAAAATTGGTGAGGCCACCTCCACAAAGAGGCCGATCACCAGTGAAGTCCCCCAGGGCTCTGTGCTAGGCCCACTCCTCTTTGGCATCTACTTCTTAGATATCAAACCCAATGTCAAAGGCCTCTGGATAACCAAGTTTGCTAATGATTGCAACCAGGGAGCAGTCACTGAATCCCCCAAGATGAGAACACCCTTCAGAAACGTCTAACACAAACAAAAACTCGGTGCCAAAGCTATAGCTTAAAACTCAATACCAAGAAAGACATTATAGTACCTTTGGGAAGTCTGCCATCCCAGCTAACGATGTCATCAATAAAACACCCTTAAAAGCTGATTCACTAGTCAGGGATCTGGGAACTCATAATGATAGTAACCTAGCCTTCAACCAACATGTGTCCGAGGTAGTAAGAAAATCCTTCTATGTTGCTCAACTTCTAAGCAAGGAGATGGCATCTGTGTCCAGAGAGGTCATCATACCACTGAACTCGGCCTTCATCAGGCCAATCATAGAGTTTAATACTGCCTTCGGTACATACCTGATCAGGCACAGGAAGCAACTGGAATGTCCACAAAGGTTCCTTACAAAAGGAATACAGGGAGTAAACACAATGTCCTAAGCCGATTGCCTGAAAGCCCTGTCTTTTTACTCAGTATCATATAGACTTCTGAGAGGTAATCTTTGCCTGATTTACAAGGCATCTCCGGACCTTGTTTTGATGAATCTTTTGAACATCTGCAAAACAAACAGCATCATAACTACTAGATTAAGAGACCTAAATTTTGCTTGCAACATAAATAGAACATGTTGGAGAGACAGACATGCTGCTCGGAGAATTCCCATTTTCTGGAAGAGACTTCTCATCCATGTGAAGCAGAGTTCCTCTCTATCCCTATTTAAATGCAGAAATTCACCCCTGGTCTGGCACCTATGCTTCTGATGGACAGAGGCAGTCAGTAAATCAATCTCTATAAATCAAATATAAATCAAATTTGTGGGTCACATTTGGGTTGCATGGCTAGGCTTTTAAGGGCCGTAGTGGTCATGAGCCTGGTATACACATGTGAACCTATTTATGCTTTGTTAACCAGGTAAGTGAGCTGGTCTGACAACCATTTATAGCCATAACCAAGGCCACAAGGACAATTATAAACAAAGAATAGAGAACATTCAAAAATGTTATATAAGGACCAATGGAAACAACAATATTGAAACGGAATAAAAAATGCAAAATAATATTTACAAAACACCCTTAGCCCAGCAAAAAAAAAAAAAATAAATAAAATAAAAAAGTGGTATTCAGCATAGACTTTGGGTGGGTATCAGATAAGCTGGCTGCTAAAACAATATGAGATACAAATTATAAGAGTGGAAGCAAAATTAGAAAGGTGTATAGGATTCTCTAAGAACTCAGTCCTTGATAGTGTCCTCGTGCGTTCCACACAATTATGTCTTTCAGCATCTCAACAATGTCTTCTTTATTCTTGTAGACAGAGTCATAGTTATTTTGCTTTCCGACAGATTTCCCTGCTTTAATAAATGTGCCTAATCACAGTATACTACATTTTTAAGTCTGGAAAGTAGAATTTATAGAGAAACTGTGATTGAGAGAAATTATAATTACAATTTGTGACATAGATAGATATTGCAGTGTAATTGATAGGTTATTGACTTTGCTGGTCTGAGATAATAGATTGTATCCATAGACTATAAAATATTTTACCTAAGCATATTATACCCCCTATTTTTTCTTATACATATTCTCAATTTTCCATGCAATGTAAATATTGTGCTGCAGTTCACCATGCTTGTTTTGTGTGTATATGTCTATGTAGTGTATATAAGTGTGTGTGTGTGTGTGTGTGTGTGTGTGTGTGTGTGTGTGTGTGTGTGTGTGTGTGTGTGTGTGTGTGTGCTTGTGCACGTATGAGATAGGGACACATTTACTGTGTGAAGAATTAAAGTTGTTTGACATTATTTGAAGCTGAACACAAAGCACACTTTTCATCAAGCCTCAAAAAGGTCTTCAAAGTTCTTTAAAGGTTATGCCACCTGAATCCCCCAAGGGTGCCTGGAGCTGCTGAATCAAACTTAGCCACTACACAGCAGGCAGTAAGATAAGCATTACAGCAAGGCAAAATGAAATGAAGCAAAGAAAAACAAACAAGAAAAACAGTAATTTGTTTCCTACTGCTTACATTCACACTGCACTACCTGCTTTACCTTTGATGTGCTTGTTGATGCCTACATTCTCAAATACAAAACAGTTAGTTTATTTTATTAAAATGAAATATGGCCTATCCATATCCATATCCATATGAATATTGGTCCTATCCATTCCCATCTCTACTGTCACCCCTAGTGACCTGATGTACGTCATGCAATGCTCCTCCTCTACCCCTTCACTACGTTAGTCCCAGTTCCACAGGCAGCTGACTGAGGCCCCACTATGGTGCATAGGGTTGCCACCTCTTCAAATGCCCAATGTGGGCCATTTTTTGTAGAAACATGAGATTTTGCTGGACAAAACATAACCACGGCCAGTGCAAGGTACAAAACTTCACTTTTTTGCACAAATGAAAGCTCATTCTTATAGGTTCATAGGTTCATACTAGGCTATCTGCCCTAGGGCATTTATAAGCCTAGCCAGAGTGTGTTTGGTTTTCGCCACCCATTTTAAATTAATTTTGCTATGCCCTTTTTCGAGGTTAGTATACTGTGCCTCTGTCTAACAGTGACACAGAAGTGATACCCGAGTTGCTTATGCTGTTTCATATAACATTTTGGTGTTTCAGATACAAAATAACTGTTTTATGCAACTATTAAAGAGAACTTGGGAAATATGTTTTGTCCTAAAATCTCAGGACATTTGCCACTTTGTAGGTTTTTTCGCAGGACACAACTGCCCAAGGAGGGACTGTCCCTCGCAAAGAGGGACAGGTGGTAACCCTAATGGTGCACCGCTAATCACATTTCCTTTATTGCTTCATTGTTTGGGGAAAGTTGGAGTAAGGCAGCACAGGATTCATCTCAACTATCTTCTATTTTGTAATGATTTTCTGCATTTATTTGTTTTGAACACTTCATTTTGCATGCAGGTTGTCCCATCTTGCATGGAATGAAAGACTAAACCTAGAAGTTCCAAATCTGCTGTTTTGGTGACAGGTTCAAATATCTGACCAGGACATTGAAATGGTATGATTTGACATTTGTTTTTTGAAATGGCTGACCCATTTTCCGATGTATTACCAAACACATAGATACAATGCAAAATGTCTCACTGTGGACCACTAAATGTCCCAATACTATCGGCACTTCTTCTAAATGTAGAAAGATACTTCAAAAATACAAACATTGCCAGCAGAGGATATATTGATCTTCTTTTGTGGTACAGTTGTTATTGTTATATCATGATTCTGCAGCTGCGCCTCAACCTCATTGCCTCCAACAGCAAACCTTTATTTGATACAGAAAGACACAGAGGCAGAAAAATGTGACAGTATTTGGCAATAAAAATTAAAACCATCATCTTACATAATCTGCAGAAAAAAAAAACAAATTAATTGGTCAGTACCTGTAGTAATATAAAACTATATACTGGATGGGGTGCATAAAAATGTGATTTTTAACTTTGATTGACATGGCATCCTGCGGTAAGCTGTTTACCCTCAGTTTTTGTAGCAACACACATCAATGTTAAGAGTTCATTTTTGCAGTCCTGTGTTTCACCATAAACAGAAATAACTACAACATCCTTTTCTTCTGTAGGTGAACCAGGGTTAACAGTTCTCATGTCATTGCTATAATTTGAAAGTTATATAAGAATTGAGACCTACACCACTATTCCAGCACTTCAGGAATACACCCTTCTGCTCTTCATTCTGTCAATTCAGCTTTTTTTTCTTTTTTACATTTTATATGCATTCTGTTTCGGACAATACTTTCTAAGAATTAGAATCAATAAAAGATCATCTGGTTTCTGTTTTGTGTTCCCACGACATAACATTGTACTATAAATACTTAAATAATATGTGGAACCAAAGCTGCTGCACATACGTCATTACTCACAACACTTATTGAATTGAATGGCATTCCCAGACAGGAACACCCACACACACATGCCAACATTTCTCCCTTTTATTTAGTACCGTTAGAGAAAGCACAGTTATGTCATTAGCAGTAGCACAATATGTTATATTGTTTGGTTGATGTGTATAGTTTTAGTTTTGCATAGTAGCTAGAAATATTAACACTAGGCTTGTTATTTATTAATGATGTAATACATAGGGAGTGCTCTCTCTGAGTACGCTATAAAGTTGAGAGCTGTAGCTAGTTCAATTACCTCTTTGGAAAATCCTCCATTTTATACCCCCCCAAAACAGAATTGAGAACAGTTGTGGCTACTTAAATTAATACCAATACTGCATTTGTACCCAACCAGGTGGACGCCCAACAAAATCGATCACATTAGTAACTTGCAGGAAATGGTTAGCACCTCTTCCACAGTGCAGGCAATGCTCCTTAACAGCTTGCACCTGGGGCAGCTGCCTCTTCCCCCCTGGCCTAGCTACAGAACTATGATTTTGTTTAGAGACAACTAAGTTTGTTGTAGAAATAGTGGGGTTAGTCAAAGTCAAAGTAAACTTTATTGTCATTTAGAACTACACACGTGTAACCTAAATGAAAATTCGTGCATCAGCGCAATTCTTGAGATTACAAAGGAAAGTGAAACAACACATACAAGTAAAGGAATAAACATAACTAATAGATACAATAATCTCCCAATACATGCAAGAAAGAGCACAGACATTTACCAACAGTCATATAAGAAAAGAATACCCTCCCCTGAGTTAAATTAAGTACCCTATTTAAAGTAAAACAAAACACACTGCAGATCAAAATGCCTAAGTTATTTGTCTAATATTACACTTGAGTGAGTAAATTGGCACGTAAAAATCTACTGCCAATCATTAGCGGACCAGAGTTCCGCTGTGGTGACCCCTAACAGGGAAAAGCCGAAAGACACAACAACAACAACACTTGAGTGAGTTAAATAATACTAACTATGGATATAATAAATAAATATTAGACTTACTTGGAATATATGTAAGTATATATTGCACCAATAAATAAAAATTGACATTATGTGTCCAGACCCCTAGGACTAGTATCTGAGTTCAGAAGTCTAATCACTGTAGGGTAGAAACTGTTACTGAATCTTGTAGTCCTGCAGCGGATGCTGCATTATCTCCTACCCGATGCCAGATGCTTAACCAGTCCATGCACAGGATGCGTGCTGTCCTGTATTATTTTGGTGGCCTTTCAGATGCTTCTTGCAGAATAAAGATGTTGTATCGATGGAAGACTGGAACCTGTTACCTTCTCTGCAACCCTCACCACTCTTTGTAGTACCTTCCTTTTTGTAGTGGTGCAGCTTCCAAACCACACTGTGAAGTTGCAGGTGAAGATGCTCTCTATTGCACCTCTATATTTATATTTATAAGAAGAGCCTAGCTATAGCAATCTTGTCATAGTGAGGTTCTTACATTTGAAACATTTGTTATAATTAAGCAAACTTCTTTTTATTACAACCCTTCCCTCACACATGCACAAATTGCTGTCACCATGGAACTGCATGGAAAACCAAATAACAACATTAAAGATGTAACACATCTTGTGTTTCACAAATGACAGCAAGAAGCGAAGTGCAGTGCACCCAATACATTTTCTAGCTAATGTGGTATGAAAGTTATAACACCTATACTTACTAAATTTGCAACTCTTCAATGTGAAATGTTGAAGTGAGTTTTCATCAGCTGATCTCCTCTACCTGGTCATATCCATCCAGTGAAAAAATCTCAGAAGTCATGCCTCTGGGAAGACAATCCTATCTTCCTTGTTCTACACTGACGTACCATGGGTTTGCATTAAGGGGTATACCTGCCACCAAATATCAAAATGTCTTCTCCCAAATGAACCAGGAATCCTTGTTGTAAATGGACAAAATAGGATATTGCCCCTAAATACATACACATTCACACACACGGACACATATGATGAGCACACGAGCACAGACACACACACACACACACACATACACTTGCACTGTAACCTCCCTACTTCTTTTCAATGATTTTTCACATGGTTCTTAAAAACAGAAACAGGGCTGTATTGCTAAGTTATTCTTTCTTTCTTTATTTATTTAGTTTTGTACCTCTTTTGATCATCAGACCTCTGTCTTGGCACAGTCAGTTTGCATTCCCACAAGATGAGGGCTCAACTTCACAGGTTTGTTCCGCTCTGATTCCCTGGGAGTAAGGGTTGAGCTATTGAAAGTAGTGCTGTCTTCCTGAAGAAGAATCAATAACTGGCTAGCCACATTGCAGCAAGTCGCCATTTGTCTGCAGCAGGTCAGCTTGGATTCAGGTTTTGGGGGGGGAGGTGAAGGAACAGGTAGGGTCAGGATAGGTCAGGAGGGCTAGGGTGGGATAAGCTGGCTTGGGGTAGTATTAAAAAGGCTGGGAACAAAGCAAATTGGTCTTTTAAATGTTTACCTCAGCAGCTTTCAAATGTTTATTCAACGTGGGTGGTCTCTTTGAGCAAGGTAAGGGCCTTTTGTTTTCTGTTTCAGCTCAAGTGTAGGGTTTTACAAGTTTCTGGTGTTGTTTTCTTTATTAAGGTAGAAAATAGCTACTTTATCATTAGAAGGTTAGGATATGGTGGTCTAGTTGTATATTACGAAGAATATATGTTTGTAATTAAATTAAGGGCATAGTTTGATTTTGTTTTTAGAGCTCTCAATTCATTTACAGTTTGAAAAGGCCTGGGGGTAGGGCTGTAGCTGAGCCAGAGGATTAAGAGAGAGTTTTTATGGTAAGCAGCATAGAATTATATTAATACATAAATAATATAATTATAAATGAAATATGAAAATCAAAGCAATTATGGAAATAAAATAACGTTAGTAATTTCAAGCAGGGTTTGGATCTTTCGTTATAGGGCTTATGAGAGGAATTATAAACAAAGGCTACTAGCCTAGGTCAGGCTGAGGCCTGGGGATTTTAGTAGCTAGCTGGACTGGAGGAAAGGAAGCAGAAAGCTTGATTAACAGGTTAAGGTTGTTTATACTCAACAACTTTATATATATATTTCTATATTAAGTATATCATAAAAATGTTATTATAGCTCTTGTGAAGGAATAAACATTTGGCAATGTTAGTGAGCTCAGGCCTTGTGGTGGGGAGGGGGAATAATCACACAGCAGGGCTTGTGAGTTGAGGCCTAGGGTGGTTGAATCACGGAGTGGTTATTTTAACCAGTATTTATAAGACTTAGTTGGTATTCACTAACCATTTTGATAGTAATTACAGTTAACTCTATTTTATATATATTTAAAACAAATGTTATGGGAGTGCTGGGAGTTAAAAGAGGTGAGTGCAGTGCGTGGAGGGGAGTAGCTAGTAAGTTAATGGAGTTTTTTCCGTCTGTGTTGTTTTTCATTGTTAGCTGGAGCAGCATATTCAAGCACAAGTGCAGGTTATGTTAAGCCTTAAAGGGAAAGATTGATGGGAGGAGTTATATCCTCAGACAATGGGGTCAGTGCAGTAGCAGGTTCCTCCAGTGGATAATACCCAATCTAGGAATAATCTGCCCCTTGACCTACAAGCAGAACTGAGCACAGGGTTTCAAGTTTTAGAAGAAAGCATCAAAAGAAAAGATGATGAAAGTGGCATGAAGGATGAAAAGACTTGGAAATGTAAGAATAAGAGGAGGCATGGCAAGAAATGCAAGGTGGCAAACAAGCAGGAAGGTAACCATGAGATAAATGGTGATCAAATGTTTTTACAAGGGTTACAGAAGTAAGGATTTTTTAAGGATGATGTAACTGAATATGGGTCTCGGTCCATTGAATGTAGATATGTGAGTCAGGGGAGTTTGCTGAGACAGGATTCAATTGGCAGAGGTTGGCGGCCTAAAGGTAAAGAGGCATTAAGTAAGTGCAACAGTGGGTATGGGAGTAAGTGTACATAGCCGGCCTTAGGCATAGGTCAAATAGGTGGCCGCCTAGAGTGCCGCTTTAGCAGGGGTGCTTTTCCAGTAATCTGGATGGTGCAGGTAGACCAGGATGAGGGCACTGGGTAGTGGTGGTGGTGGGGTGCTGTGGTGCCCTTTTGCCTAGGGCACCAGTTAACCAAAGGTCATCCCTGTAAGCAAAAGGTTGTCACAGTCAAGATCAGGTCATTACTTGCACAGCTCAAAGGAGGTGGGTAAGACCAAAGTCAGAACTACAGGATGAAAGTGCACAGGTGCTGGAGAAAGGGGAAAAAGGGGGAACAGAGCAGGATAGGCACCATGGTGCTGTTACATTAAACTTACCTTTTGGCTGTTATTTGAGCGAGAAAGTTAAGCAGCAAATTACAAAAGAGAATTATGTGGATATTGTCTCCCTTTTGAATAGAGAGGATGAATAAAAGAAGAAGGCTAAGGAAGCAAGTCTGATTATCCAGCGGAGAAAATGAGGAAACTGGTGATAAGGATTTATGAAAACTGGGTATTTGGATATTCTATTTATGCAGAGATTTTGGGGAAAAGGTGCCCTAACAAAGCGAAAGGCATGTGGACACATTGCAATAGAGTGACCACTATGTGTTTCACACAACGGATTCAAAAGTGGTTATGATATGATGAGGATTACAGGATGATGAGGCAGGCATATCCAGAAAGGCCATGGTCATGGATGGATTTGGGTTTGTTATGCTGATTGGATACTTGTTGTTGGCTCAGTAATGACAGATTGTGGGTTTCCAGTTAGCCAACCTGGAAATAGTTTTACTACATATGGGGTGTCTGGACATACAAGGTTGATGGAAAGTCAGTTTGTTAAAGCAGGTGGGGGAACTGGGAGGTATCTTCAATACAACTTTGAACAGTGTTGGAACCCGTTACAATGCAAATTTTGACATCAATGCTGCCAACCTGACAAAGACATGTTTTTGTCTCTAAGGCCCCCAGACCAAAAATTCCTACATGCCACATCCCTTCAAATGGTATACAGGAACCCTCTTCTGAGATCAGTAAGAAGACATGTTATAAGTGAATGGCTCAAGGCTTATCCAGATAAAGAGACAGTGGCATTGTTTAGATGAAGGGTTTACCACTGGATTTAGGATACAGACAAAAAGTAAGAACAAAAAGAGGATCATTAAGAATTTGAAATCTGCAAGAGAACATCTGGATATAGTTAAGGCCAAGTTAAATAAAGAACTAGAAGCGGTGAGATTGGCAGGCCCATTTCCTCAGCATTCAAGGTTTCACCTACAGGAGTAGTCCCAAGAAAAGAAACCAGGTGAATTCTGATTCATTCATCACCTGTTATACCCTCAGGGGAAGTCTGTGAATGATTATATAAATGGTTAAGGGACTTTGGAGCATTATGCTTCATTTGATGAAGCAGTTAAGAAGGTACAAGAAAAAGGAAGGGGGCTCTTATGGCAAAAGTGGGCATAGAGTCTGCTTTTAGACTTTTGCCCATTGTTCCTAATGACCAAGGGTGGTTGGGCTTAGTTTTTGAAGGCCGATCTTACATGGATTAATGCATGCCAATAGGTTATTTGGTCACATGTGTTACACTTGAAATGTTTAGTGCCTTTTTCATTGGATGGTGGCACATAGGATAGGGAAAGACATTGTTCATTGTTTAGATGATTTGTTATTTGTGGGGAGGAAGGATATGGGGGAATGCCAATGAGCAGTAAACACCATTAATCAAATATGCAAAGAACAAGGGGTGCCACTGGTGGCAGACAAACTCGAGGGCCTGACAAACAGACTGTCATTTTGGGGCATAGAGACTGATAGCTTGAAGGGTCTGTGTAGACTTCCAATGGACAAGGTGCAAAAGTTACATTTATCATTAAGTCACGTGTTAGGGCAGAATAAAATGACATTGAAGCAGTTGCAAGAGCTAGCAGGGTTGATGAATTTTGAAAGCAGAGTAATCCCTGTGGGACATTCATTTATGAGGTGGCTTGCAGCCAAACGGTAAGGGTGCACAAAGCCACACCACTGAATTAGGGTTTCACAAGGGATGAAGTAGGATTTAGGTGTATGGTTTAAGTTTCTGCAGATTAAAACGGTGTGTAATATGGCAGGAGAGTGACCTCCAACCTCTGCTCAAAGTACTTACAGATGCTATTGGGGGAATAGGCTTTGAGGGTTATTTCTAAGGGCAGTGATTCAGCGTGACATGGCTGAGTGAAGTTAATGACAGGTTAGGTACTCCAATTTCAGATATGGAATTTTTTCCAGTGGTAGTGGCCTTAGAAATATGAGAGGAACAGATGAAGGACATGGTGGTTTGACTTTGTTCTGATAACAACAACTCAGTGGCATATAGTGAACAATCAACTAGGGGGTAAGGAAGTGTTAGGCAAACCGATGAAGCATTTCACTTTTAAGTGCGTAACACTAAATGTGACAGTTAAGGCACTGCACATACTGGGCATTAATAACTTATTGGCAGATTCCCATTCTTGTTTACAGTGGCCTCAGTTTAGGTTGGTGGATCCAAATGCAAATCCTACCCTGGATTAAGTGCCAGATTAACTGTGGATCTTATGGGCAAATGAGAATGGTGGCTAATGTGTGTAATGCTCTCAGTGGAAGGACAAGGGGAAGATATAATAAATGGATACAGCAATTTTTGTAGACTGAACTATCCAGGGGTTGGGAAACAGCATGGCCAATTTCACCTCACCAAATTAGGGCTTATATTTTGGTAATGAAGGAAAAAGGTTGGCGTTTGGGACTAGCAAGAAGCACATTATCAACCTTGAATTGGTTTCATCAGGCTCTAAGGTTAAGGCACTTAGAAAATGAATTTCAAGTTTGGTAAATGTTTAAGGGCTGGGAGGGCAGACATCTAAGATTCAAGACAAGAAGTACCTCATAGGGCCAGCAATAGTACGTAAGCTATGGTTTGCCATCCTGGAAGTGTGCTCTTCTTCATTTGAAGTAGCATTATTTAGGGCTAATAATATCAGAAAAGGCACCACCAACTTACTCAGATCCCAATTAACTTTTATTGAGTAAAACAAATAAAACATTCACTTTTTTATTTGTTTTTAGTCAATAAAAAGTTAAGTGTTATCTGAGTAAGTTGGTGGTGTCTTTTCTGATATTTTTCGCTTTTGTGCTTTTTTGTTTTCTGGTTACTGGATTATTTAGGGCTGCCTTTCTGTTGGCCTTTTATGGGGCCTTTAGATGGTCAGAGATCATTGAACCAAGTAAGACCAACAGATGGTATTACCTTTGGGACATGAACATATGTCAGGGGAAGACACTTGGATTTTTTTGGCTAAATTCAAAACAGATCAAGAAGGGAAAAGTCAGTACATAAGAGTTATTACCCCAAAGTGTTTGGAATTGAAGTTGGCCACAGTCCTGTTGGAATATTGCAATCATAGGGGTATGCTAGAAAGTCCATTTTTTTGTCAGAGGATGGAGTGCAGGTTTTCTATACAGAATTACAGTTAGGTTTAGCATGAAATGACCTACTCTTAGGGTGATAGGAGATTTGCTTGGTGGAAGGAAGGAATAATCCTCTCTTCTGTGGTGTAGGGCAGGAAAAGTAAGGCAGGCCAAGGTAATTGGGGGGGGGGTTCGGGACTCTTTAGCTGGAAATCCCACAGACCAGACAGCCCCAAGGGATTGTTGCCAGGGGACTAAACATCCTGGCAATGGCTCCTTGGCAGATTGTAATGCGGTCCAGAAGAATTAAGTGAAAATTTTATTCTGTGGGCAAGATTAATTGAAAGGACTGGATATCGACAGTGCTGTCTGTTTCTCTGGAGTGTTTAGGGCACTGGTTTAAGGTAAATAAATGGACTCCCTGAAATTCTTGCCTTGCACACATTTCCAAATAATTAGCTTCAATCAGTAAGGGTCATTGGTAGTAAGTGGCAATAAACATATGGCTGCAGCCATTTAACCCACACGATTGTCTTTGTATTTTTATTAAAATATAACAAAAATGATGATGCAAAATGATAATGATGGTGATGCAAAAATGATATGCAACGTGTTGAATTGGTCCTATAAGTGATGTTCATGGTTAATGTAATATTGTACATCAACAGTTACAGGTAAAAGTGCTTTGACAAATAATGGAAAATGGTTGTCAGTTTATAAGGGACAAGGAGAGCTGTACCCATCTCAGACAATAGTATTGTTCTCCTGCCTTAGTGCCCTCCCCCTTGCTCATCTAGCTAGGCAGGCAATGAAGAGTAAATAGAGCCCATGTCCTGCTCTTGAGCCCATAGGTGCAGCCACTATTGCTCTGTTATCTCACCCAATAAGCCTTGTGTCAGCTATTTGAGTTCAGGCCTTCAGCAAAATTCTAGCAGAGACATCCTGCATGATCCCTCCTCTGAGATAAGACACACCCATCCTTCCTGCCAACATCATCAGATGCCTGAGCCTCTCTAACACTTGAGTCACTTGGGTCATAGTCAGGGCTTCATACCTCAATACCACTGGGCTGGCACTTTTAAAATGACTTGCTTTACTGGAAATGAGCATCACTGTATGAGTTGTGATTAGCTGCTGAATTTACATTTGCTTGTATCGAATGTATTCAAACCAAGAATTTACACGTTTTTTTAAGAAATACAGAAGCAGAAGCCTTTTTTTCAATTGGCGACCAGTACAGATACAAGCACTTTATAAACAGTTATGAACCACTACATGTTGATTCAGAAACTGTTATTTATTTACTATTGACACATGTACATCTTTTATTCATTGTCATAGTAATCTCTGCGTATTCCTAAATATACACTAATTTTTGTATCTGTACTAAATACATTGATATCGTTACCAAGTTAGTACATTTTGTATGTGTGGAGCTTTTTCCTAAAAGCCTCCAAATGAAATAGAATGTACCCATTTGGAAAGCCTCGTCAACCATCAAACAAACTAGCAAACAAATAAAAGAAATAAATACAGACATAACTAAATAAAACCATTTAAATAGTTTTCGGCCATTTTTCATACATGATCATTAAGTCACTGCTTCCTACAGGTCTGCATGTTGCTGATAAGAAGGAGCAAAAGCTGGAGATCATGGTTGTTATCTAGAGAGTTAGT